>NC_138078.1:1764108-1826608 GCF_964212035.1 Myotis nattereri
ACTGAAATGAAATACCTGGTGCAAACCAGATGTATTTCTGTTATCTCTCTCTCTCTCTCTCTCTCTCCCTCTCTCTCTCTCTCTCTCTCTCTCTCTCTCTCTCTCTCTCCATCTCCATCTAGTAGACAGAAGACACACTGGGAAATGTATTTATTTGAAATAGCTAAGTAGCGCAGCTAATAGGTTGTGATAGAAAATTTGCACACATATCTCTCTATATAAAAGCCAAGCAAACAGAACCACCAGAATGACAGGTTGCTATGACGTGCATTGTGGTTGACCAGCTGGCCCGATCAGGGGCATGGCCAGTAGACGAACCTCCCGTGTCCCCTCCTCCCAGCCAGCCCGGCCCTGATCAGCCCTGATCAGCCCCGATCACCCCTGATCACCCCCGATCAGGGTGGGCTGGCTGCACCCCATCCATGCACGAATTCATCCACTGGAACTCTAGTATGTATACTAGTATATTATATATCCACACATATATTTTATACGTATTTATGTACAAGAATTCATCTTTTATGATAGAATTTTTGTACACTTCATTCATATATATATATATATATATATATATACTTATCTCTTTCTTTTTTTTCTTATTTATTTATTTTTTTTATTAATCCTCACCCAAGTATATTTATCCCTTGATTTTTAGAGAGAGTGGAAGAGAGAGGGAGAGACAGAGAGAAACATTGATGTGAGAGAAACACATCGATGGGTTGCCTCCCGCACGCGCCCCCACCAGGACCCAGGCCAGGGAGGAGCCTGCATTTGAGGTACGTGCCCTTGACTGGAATGGAACCCAGGACCCTTTGGGCTGCAGGCCGACACTCTATCCATTGAGCCACACCGGCCAGGGCTATTCATATATTTTTAATCCTCACCCAAGGATAATTTTTTGTGGATTTTAGAGTCAGAGAAAGAGAGAGAGAGAGACATCAATCAGTGGCCTCTCATACACCCCCTGACCTGGGTACAAACTGGCAACCTAAGTATGTGTCCTGCCTGGGAGTCGAACCCACAACCTTTTGGGGCATGGGACAACGCGGCAATCAACTTGGCCATTCAGCCAGGACTATATACAGGCCAACCAGTTGGCGTGGCTCGGTGTTTTAATTTCGACCTATGAACCTGGAGGTCACGGTTTGATTCCTGGTCAAGGGCAGATGCCTGGGCTGTGGGCTTGATTGCCAGTAGGGGGCGTGCAGGAGGCAGGCGATCCACAATTCTCTCTCATCATGGATGTTTCTCTCTCTCTCCCTCTCCCTTCCTCTCTGAAATCAATAAAAATAAATTTTAAAAAATAGTGTACACTTCTTTAAAGAATAAATATACACATGCATCTGTGTATAATTTATAAATATATAAAAGGTTAAGGGACCGACCGTACGTCCATCTGACCGTCTGACCGACCGGCTGGCCGGTACATAGGACGCGCACTGGCAATTTAAAAATAAATATTGACTCGCACATGTGTGATACATGTAATGCTCTCGCTGGTGCCAATCGCACGCGTGTGTTTGGATCTGTCATTGTCGATTGGTTAAGCGCTTGGAAAGTGTTTTCACTCTTAATGTGGTAAACAGGGAGACGTTGGAGTAAGTTCAATCAATGTATCAGTCATTGTTTCTATCAATGTTGTTTTTACACCATGATTTTGTTGCTTTTATATCATGTCTTTGCTGTTGTTATATCATGTTGTTATTGTTTATTGATTAATCAGTTTATATATTATTTTCGTGTACATTTCACTTTCTTTCATCTCTGACACTTTTATTATAAAGATAGGGCGCATGGCAATATTAAAATATTTCTTCTAGTTAATTTTCTTTCAATGTGCACGAATCCAATCACTGGTCCACTATATATATATATATATATATATATATATATATATATATATATAAACACACACACATATATATATTCTATACACACACACACACACACACACACACATATATATATATGTATATATATATATATATATATATATATATATATATATATTAGCATAAGCAACTGTTATGATCAAACGACAGAAACGACCAGAATGACCAGTCGAACAGTTGCTATGACATGCACTGACCACCGGGGGGCAGGCGCTAAATGCAGGAGCTGCCCCCTGGTGGTCAGCGTGCTCCCACAGCCAACCTCCCACAGCCCCTCCCCCCAGCCGGCCAATTTCCATGGCCCCTCCTCCCAGCTGGCCGGCTCACGGATAGGCCTCTATCACTGGCCAGGCCAAGGACCCCACAAGTGTATAAATTTGTGCACCAGGCCTCTAGTAATTATATATATTCATATACAACTGTGCTGGAGGCCCAGTGCACGAAATTTGTGCATGGGATGTGGTGTCCTTCAGCCAGTCCTGCACCCTCTCGTAATCTGGGACCCTCAGGGGATGTCCGACTGCCAGTTTAGGCTCGATCCTGCAGGGGTCAGACATCCCTCTCACAATCTGGGACCTCTGCCTCCTAACCACTGGCCCTAACCATTGCTGGCCTACCTGATCACCCCTAACCACTCTGCCTGCCTGATCACCCCGAACTGCTCACCTGCCTACCTGATCGCCCCTAACCACTCTGCCTGCCTGATCACCCCGAACTGCTCACCTGCCTGCCTGGTCGCCTCTAACCACTCTGCCTGCCTGCCTGGTCGCCCCTAACCACTCTGCCTGCCTGCCTGATCGCCCCTAACCACTCTGCCTGCCTGCCTGATCGCCCCTAAACACTCTGCCTGCCTGATCGCCCCTAACCACTCTGCCTGCCTGATCGCCCCTAACCACTCTGCCTGCCTGCCTGATCGCCCCTAACCACTCTGCCTGCCTGATCGCCCCTAACCACTCTGCCTGCCTGATCACCCCTAACAACCTCTGCCTGCCTGATCGCCCCTAACCACTCAGCCTGCCTGATCGCCCCTAACCACTCTGCCTGCCTGATCGCCCCTAACCACCTCTGCCTCGCCCCCTGCCACTGCGGCTTCATCCGGAAGGACGTCCAGAAGTTCATCCAGCTCTCTGGTCTAGTTAGCATATTACGCTTTTATTATTATAGCTGGGAATTCTAATACAACCCGCCAGATCATCCAGAGGGCAGTGAATCACCACGTAGATTTCGCTTTCCCGTTTCCAGATGAAAAGGCAGGAATCTCACCCTGCAGATGGAGCAGGCAGGACGCCATGTGGGCCTGAATTCATTATCGTTTTTGGAGTAAACATTGCCACCTGCCTCATCAGCCTCCATCCACCTGTCTCCCTCACCCACGGGACCACAATGCAACTTCCTGAGCACAAATCAAAACACCCCCCCCACACACACACACACAGAGAGAAGCAAAACCCCAAATCTCTCCATCCCCCTTCCGACCCAGAGCAGCCAGGAGCCATATTCCAGCCAAAGAAATAAAAATGCATTATCTGGCCCGGCCCACGTGGCTCCGTGGTTGAGCGTCAACCTAGGAACCAGGAGGTCAGGGTTCGATTCCAGTCAAGGGCACAGGCCCGGGGTGCGGGCTCGATCCCTATGCAGGAGGCAGCTGATGCATGATTCTCTTTCATCTTTGATGTGTCTGTCTCTCTCTCTCCCTCTCCCTTCCTCTCTCTGAAATAAAATTATTTTAAAAAGTTATTAAACAGCCCTAGCTGGTTTGGCTCAGCGGAGAGAGTGTCGGCCTGAAGACTGAAGGGTCCTGGGTTCGATTCCCGGTCAAGGGCACAGGCCTGGGTTGCGGGCTCGATCCCCAGTAGGGGGCGTGCAGGAGGCAGCCGGTCCGTGATTCTCTCTCATCTTTGATGTGTCTGTCTCTCTCTCTCCATCTTCCTTCCTCTCTCCGAAATCAATTAAACATAAAACAAACATCTAATTCATGCCAGTATATTCTCTCCTTGCTTTTATATCTTTGCACCACCCCATGTTTCACATGAGCCAAATAAAAGGAACACGAGCTCAGAGGGCCTGCCCAGCGAGGGCGACGGTAATTGAGACAAATTCTCGTATTTTGATGGAAACCTCTCAGTGTGCCGTCCCACTAAATGCTGCTTTGAATGCGGGCGCCGTCTCGCACGCCCGACACCTCACTCCCATCCCCGAAGCACAATTGTAGTCGGAGAGACCCCGTGCTTGGAATTATAGTTGCAAGGAGAATGCTGTGAATACGGAATGTTCTTTTTCTTTCTGCCGAGTGGAATATCAAGTGCTATCGAGCTCCCGGGACCTGCAGGGGTGGAGGGAGTCCCTTAGCATTTGCTCCTGAATGACCAGCTTGGCTGTCGGAGGGATTTGGTCTGAGGCAGCGACACGGACGGGGACCCACGGATGCCTTCGTCGTTCATGTCGAGTTTGATGTGATTGGAAGGAATTAATCGATCTTTAAAAAAAACTCCCCCGAAAGCATTGTGTGTTGGAAAAAGTGGCTGAGAGGATTCATTCCGGTTGCCTCTTACCCAGCTTAACATAAAATGCTTATATATATATATATATATATGGCCCGGTGCACGGAATTTGTGCATGGGGCTGGGGAGGGGGTGTCCCTCAGCCTAACCTGCACCCTCTCCAATCAGGGAGCCCTCAGGGGGTGTCCTACTGACAGCTTAGGCTCACTACCCATGGTTCTCTGCTCTCTGCAGGGCCTGCCTGCTCCCCGGTGCCAAACCCTGCTGTCTGCTGTCAACCTGCGTGGCTGCCCTCAACTCCCAGCCGGCGATGGTCCTGGGAGCCTGCGGGCGTAGCACCCATCCCTGAACCCAGGCTGCTTGGCACCTGCGCATGCAATGTAACCCGCCATCTTTGTTGGGTTAATTTGCATATCCACTCCTGATTGGCTGGTGGGCGTTGCGGAGGTACAGTCAATTTGCATCTTTCTCTTTTATTAGTGTAGACTAGAGGCCTGGTGCACAAAAATTTGTGCACTGGAGGAGGGGTCCCTCAGCCCAGCTTGCCCCCTATCACATACTGGGAGGCCTCAGGGGAAGTCCTACTCCCTGCTCCCTGCTCCCCTTGGGGAACGGGCCTAAGCCACAGTCTGGCCTCCCTTTTGGGGAGGAGACTGGGCTGGTCAGGGGAAGGCACCAGCCCCATCACCCCGCTGCTGCAGCCACTGCCAGTCCACGCAGCCACCAAGGCGTTTTCATCAACAGGGACTCCAGTCCCTTCACCGTGAAAAAATGACAACTTTCTTTAGGCATTTTCAAGATGTGTCTTTCATAGGATATGACATGTCTTTATTATATTTTTTATCCTCACCTGAGGATGTGTTTCTATTGATTTTTAGAGAATGTGGAAGAGAAACGGAAAGGCAGAGAGAAACGTCAAAGTGAGAGGAACACTTTGATTGGTTGCCTCCTGCATGAGACCTGACCTGGACCCAGGCCAGGGAGGAGCCTGCAACCTAGGTACATGCCCTGGGTCAGAATTGAACCCAGACCCAGCAGTGGGCAGACCGTGGCATTATCCACTGAGCCAAACCGGCTAGGGCAGGATATGACATTTCTTAGCCCTCCAGCAGCAGACCTTCCTTTTTTTCTCCAGGAGTGAGGTGGAAAAACCCTAGATCACCTATTTGGATGCTTATTACCCAATTTACTAAGAATATTACCAGTGGCATTCAGGGAGCTAAGCCAATGAGAGGTCAGAAAAGGTGTTTCCTCTGTAGTTCACACCAATCGCCGGCTTGGCCCCTGCCCAGGCCTAACACCTCTGGCGGAGTCATTAGACCTGGGCAGGGGACCTCCAGTTGACTCAGCCCCTGCTCCCCATGATCGCTGGCTCTGCTCCTCTCCCTGCCACCGCCAGCTCCCTCTCTGCTCCCCGCAATCACAGGCTCTGCCCCTGCACAGGCCTAAGGCCTCTGGCCAAGGCCTTAGGCCCATGGCAGGGGACCCCCAGCTCCCACCATCCCCGGCTCCACCCCTGATACCTCCAATTGCTGGCACCGCCCCTGCCCAGACCTAACACCTCTGGCCAAGGAGTTAGGCCTAGGGAGGGGACCCTCAGCTGCCCACGATCACTGATTCCGCCCCTGCTCCCTGTGATAGCTGGCTCCACCCCTGCCCAGGCCTCATGCCTCTGACCAAGGTGTTAGGCCTGGGCAGGGGACCCCCAGCTCCCACCATCACCGGCTGCACCCCTACCCAGACCTAATAACGCTGGCCAAGGCATTAGGCCTGGGCAGGGGACCCCCCAAGCCCCCGTGATCTCCCACTCTGCCTCTGCCTAGGCCTAACGCTTCTGGAGGACGCATTAGGCCTGGGCAGGGGACCCCCAGCTCCCCCCCATCGCTGACTCCGCCCCTGTTTGCGATGGCTGGCTCCGCCCCTGCCCCGGCCTAGTGCCTCTGGCCAATGTGTTAGGCCTGGGCAGGGGACCCCCAGCTGCCCCCGATCGCTGACTCTGCCCCTGCTCCCCACTATTGCAGGCTCCGCACCTGCCCAGGCCTAATGCCTCTGACCAAGGCATTAGACCGGGGCAGGGGACCCCCAGGCCCCTGGGATCTCCTGCATTGCCCCTGCCTAGGCCTAAGGCCTCTGACCAAGGTGTTTGGCCTGGGAGGGGACCCCCAGCTGCCTATGATCACTGGCTCCGCCCCTGTTCCCCGCGATTGCTGGCTCCACCCCTGCCCAGGCCTAATGCCTCTCGCCAAGGTGTTAGGCCTGGGCAGGGGACCCCCAGCTCCCTATGATTGCCGACTCCGCCCCTGTTTGTGATGGCTGGCTCTGCCCCTGCCCCAGCCTAATGCCTCTGGCCAAGGAGTTAGGCCTGGGCAGGGGACACCCAGCTCCCACCATCGCCGGCTGCGCCCCTACCCAGACCTAATACCTCTGGCCAAGTCATTAGGCCAGGGCAGGGGACCCCCAGGTCCCCGGGATCTCCTGCTTTGCCCCTGCCTAGGCCTAACGCCTTTGACCAAGGTGTCTGGCCTGGGAGGGGACCCCCAGCTGCCCACGATCACTGGCTCCGCCCCTGTTCCCCGAGATTGCTGGCTCCACCCCTGCCCAGGCCTAATGCCTCTGGCCAAGGTGTTAGGCCTGGGCAGGGGACCCCCAGCTCCCCATGATCTCCTGCTCCACACCTGCCTAGGCCTAACGCCTCTGGCAGAAGCATTAGGCATGGACAGGGGACCCCCAGCTGCCCACAATCACTGGCTCCGCCCCTGCCCCAGCCTAATGCCTCTGGCCAAGGTGTTAGGCCTGGGCAGGGGACCCCCAGCTCCCCATGATCTCCTGCTCCGCCCCTGACTAGGCCTAACGCCTCTGGCAGAAGCATTAGGCATGGACAGGGGACCCCCAGCTCCCCCTGATCGCTGACTCTGCCCCTGCTCCCAGAGATGGCTGGTTCTGCCCCTGCCCCGTCCTAAAATTCCTCTGGCCAATTGTTAGGCCTGGGCAGGGGACCCTCAGCTCCCATTGCCGGCTCTGCCCCTGCTTCCCGCGATCACTGGCTGGGGGTGGGCAAAGGCACCCAGTTCTTCGATCACAGGGCAGGGCAAAGGCACCCCCAGAGCCGCCTTTGCCCTGCCCCCTCGCTCTTGGCTGCCTCCTCGGTTTCTGATCACCAGCAGCAGCAGGCGGCTTCTTCCGTCCTTCCCCTTTCGCCTCCCAGCATTGCACCTATGTATGCACATTAACCGCCATCTCAGTTGGTAGTTAATTTGCATATCGCCCTGATTAGCCAATGGGAAGGGTAGCGAAGTTATGGTTAATTACCTTGTTTGTCTATTATTAGATAGGATATATATGCATATACTAGAGGCCCAGTGCATGAATTCGTACACAGGCGGGGTCCCTCAGCCTGGCAAGCGATCGAGGCCTATCAGGGGGCCCGCTGTCTGGGGGGAGGAACCACAGGAGGTTGGCCGGTTTGCCCTGCGATCGGGGCCAATGTGGGGACTGACTGGGAGGAGGTGCCACGGGAAGCCGGCTGTGGGAATGGACTGACCACCAGGGGGCAGCTACTGCATTGGGCGTCTGCCCCCTGGTGGTCAGTGTGCGATATGGCTGTGTGTCTGTGTGTGTGTGCATATAGACTGGAGGCTCGATGCATGAAATTTGTGCAAGGGGCTTGGCCCTCCCAGCCCCGGCTTCCTCCAGAAGGTCATCCGGAAGGCTGTCCGGACGGTCTTTCTGCTGTTAGACTGCCTGGTCTAATTAGCATATGACGCTTTTATTATTATAGGTATACTAGAGGCCCAGTGCAAGAAATTCGTGCACTGGTAGCGCCCCTAGTGGCTGACCGGCTGCCGGCTGGGGCCTCCCTCCTTCCCCCCGGCCGGCCCTGAGCCCTGGTCGAACACCCGGACAATTCCTGGTCGAGTGGACAATTTGCATACTATGCTTTTATTATATAGGACACACACACACATATAAATTATTTCCTCTCTGAAATGAATAAAAATATATATATTTAAATAAATTTGGCATCTTTCCCCCAAAAGGTTGGCAGAATGTGTGAAATCTAAGAGACTGTTGATAGCAAAGTTATTCTCACGTGCCCACCGCTGCCCACTGCACAAGGACCCCGTGCCCTGCACATATTTTAATCTTGAAGGCGATGATGAAAAGCAGCACCTTTTCAAAGCGAACCTTTAGATGGGAATTTGCACAGCGATTGCCCCAGAAGCTATGCATTGTGGCTGCGGCCGTGCAATTTGCAGGGGGGAAATGTTTGCATCTGGGGCCGGGAGATTGGAAAACGAAGCCCTGAATGGATCCGGGGGGGGGGGGGGCCTCGGAGGAGAGGTGACGAGCTATTCACTGCCCTGCTTTCATTTGCATGGATTCTGTGTGGGCCTTTTGCCTGGGTGACCCTCCCCAAAATCTGAAATATGAATCAAGACCGAGCTTTGGATGAATATGCATTTGGGCCTGGGACTGCAGGGCAAACAGGGTGGTTCTTTGGGGTATTTTTTTTTCTTAAATGGTTCCCAAATGAGCCGAAACTCTTCAAATATACATGGGAATCGGTTCATTTCCATTGGAAAGGAGCTCCCATGTGCGCACTGTGGCTCCGGGTTTGAGCGTCAACCGAGGAACCAGGAGGTCAGGGTTCGATTCCCAGTCAAGGGCACATGCCCGGGTTGCAGGCTCCATCCCCAGTAGGGGGCGTGCAGGAGGCAGCCGATGTATGATTCTCTCTCCTCATGGACTAGAGGCCTGGTGCACCAAATTCGTGCACTCAGCGGGGAGGTCCCTTCAGCCTGGATTGCGAGAGGGTGCAAGCCAGGCCGAGGGACCCCACGGGTGCACAATGGGGGCCGGGGGAGGGACCACTGACAAGTACTAGATGTGCATTTTTTTTATTTTTTTTAAGTATATTTTATTGATTTTTTACAGAGAGGAAGGGAGAGGGATAGAGAGTTAGAAACATTGATGAGAGAGGAACGTCGATCAGCTGCCGCCTGCACACTCCCCACCGGGGATGTGCCCGCAACCAAGGCACATGCCCTTGACCAGAACCGAACCTGGGACCCTTCAGTCCACAGGCTGACGCTCTATCCACTGAGCCACTCCGGCTGGGGCTAGATGTGCATTTAAAAAAAAAAACAAAAAGGGATTGTGTACTGGACTGGCCTCTTTCCACAAATCCACACCAGCCCCCGGCCGGCCAAAATTCGGACACATTACGTTTTGACCCGAATTTCCAGACTCCATTGACAGTGGGTATTTTACTGTGAAAATTCACCATTACACCCTTTTCAGGGCAGGATGTAGAGGCAACAAAACCCAAATCAAACCCTGTGTTTCCGATCCTGTCTGAATTTTCGGAATCATCAAAGCTTGAAGCTCCAAATTCAAGGACATTTTGGCATTTTTCTTTTTTTCCTGGAAGCTGCCTCTGTAAATTAAAAAAAAAAAAAAAAAAAAAAAAAAAAAAAAAAAAAACTTGCAAAGGAGAAGAATCATCGGCCGAAACTATAAAAAAATACAATTCAATACAGAGAGGCCTCTAAAAAAGTTCAACGCCATTATAAATGAAATTCCGACTGGAAGGAATTCTTCAAGTCAGTTAAATTTTATTGTCTCTATTATCAACTTTATGGAAGTTGGGAGACCCCCTCGAGCAGTGAATTCAGATGGACTCTTTGGCGCGTAATAAAATAAAAGAACGTCCTATTTTACCTAAGGGGCGTTTGCGAAATGACTTTTAAAGTAAAAATCATAAAAGTTTAAGGAAAAAAAAAAAAAAACACCACACCAAAACCCAGGGAAACTGTCGACATCATTCCTTTTTTATTTTTTTATTTTCTTCCCTTTGTTTGAATTCTCCCAGGAAATGATCTAAGGGACGCTGGTGGATAAACCGTGAATCAGCCCTGGCTGGTGTGGCTCAGTGGATAGAGCGTCGGCCTGCGGGCTGAAGGGTCCCGGGTTCGATTCCCGGTCAACAGCACGTTCCTGGGTTGTGGGCTGGATCCTCTCCTGGCTTCTGGTTGTGGGGTACCCCACGGTTGGGGGCGTCTCCAGCTCCTGGGATGGGGGCGATCCACGTGGTGCCGGAAGCTCTGCGCTCAGAGGACACGCGTTCTGTGTGCCCGGCCCGTGCATCGCGCGTTCTGTGCGCAGGAGCGCACAGGGACCAGAATTGGGTTCCCGGTTCGAGTCCTGCTGGTCCCAAGTTAGGGGGGCCCCGCCCACGGTGGAGAGGGGGTGCCCGGGGCCCGCGGGGCTGCAGAGTGTGGCCTGGCTCCTGCGGCTCCTGCAGGGCAGGCGGGGCCTCAGGCGCACAGCGCGCACAGATGGGAAGGCTGGGCTCCATGGCTCAGCTACCCAGAGGAAGGTTTCCAGGGACTCCTTCCTTCCCTGCGCATTTATACCACCCTGGGCTCCCAGGGGGCAATGCGAGGGGAGTCAGGCTGGGTGGTGCCAACTGGGGCGGAAGGTGGGACATAATCCTGGTCTACAGCACGTTCCCGGGTTGTGGGCTGGATCCCCAGTTGGGGGGCGCAGGAGGCATGCGATGCATGATTCCTTCTCATCCTGGATGCCTCTCTCTCTCTCTCTCTCTCTCTCTCAAGTCAATGAGAGATTTTTGTGGCAGAAGATGGTTTCTTAACGGGTCTCAGTGGAGGCCGCCCCTGGGAGTCCTGGGCCCCGCGCCGCCTCCCAAGGACCTGGGGGTACCTGTGAGCAATTCTCTGAGATCCCCAATATTTCTGTACCTGGTGTCCCTCCCGCTGCGAGGCCACAGGCGGGGGGAGTCTGCAGGGTGAGCACCGGCTGGGCTGCTGGGGCGCAGCCACCACCCCAGGAGGTGTCTCTGGCTCCTGGCTGCTGGGCGCCGGGTCCTCCACTGCTCGGGGGGTTTCTGTCTCCTGGCTGCTGGGCGTCGGGCCCTCCATGGCTGGGGGCGTCTCTCCTGGCTTCTGGGTGTGGGGTCCCCCACTGCTGGGGGCGTCTCTAGCTCCTGGGATCGGGGCGATCCACGTGGAGCTGGCAGCTCTGCGCGCAGAGGACGCGCGTAATGTGCGCCAGGCCCGTGCAGCGAGCGTTCTGTGCGCAGGAGCGCACAGGGACCAGAATTGGGTTCCCGGTTCGAGTCCTGCTGGTCCAGAGTTATGGGACCCCGCCCAGGGTGGAGAGGAGGTTCCCGGGGCCCGCGGGGCTGCAGAGTTTTGCCTGGCTCCTGCGGCTTTTGCAGGGCAGGCCAGGCCTCAGGCGCACAGCGCGCACAGGTAGGAAGGCTGGGCTCCATGGCTCAGCTGCTGAGAGGAATGTTTCCAGGGACTCCTTCCTTCCCTGCGCATTTATACCCCCCTGGGCTCCCAGGGGGCAATGCGAGGGGAGTCAGGCTGGGTGGTGCCAACTGGGGCGGAAGGTGGAACATAATCCCAGTCAACAGCACGTTCCCGGGTTGTGGGCTGGATCCCCAGAAAGGGGGGCGGGGGGTCCGCAGGAGGCATGCGATGCATGATTCCTGTTCATCCTGGATGCCTCTCTCTCTCTCTCAAAATCAATGAGAGATTTTTGTGGCAGAAGATGGTTCCTTAACGGGTCTCAGTGGAGGCCGCCCCTGGGAGTCCTGGGCCCCGCGCCGCCTCCCAAGGACCTGGGGGTACCTGTGAGCAATTCTCTGAGATCCCCAATATTTCTGTACCTGGTGTCCCTCCCGCTGCGAGGCCACAGGCAGGGGGGGGGGGGGGGGAGTCTGCAGGGCGAGCACCGGCTGGGCTGCTGGGGCGCAGCCACCACCCCAGGTGGTGTCTCCGGCTCCGGGCTCCTAGGCGCCGGGTCCTCCACGGCTCGGGGGGGTTTCTGTCTCCTGGCTGCTGGGTGTGGGGTCCCCCACTGCTGGGGGCGTCTCTAGCTCCTGGGATCGGGGCGATCCATGTAGTGCAGGCAGCTCTGCCCCCAGGGTGAGTGCATTCTGTGCGCCCGGGCCCGTGGCTGGCGCAGGAGCACACAGGGACCAGAATTGGGTTCCCGGTTCGAGTCCTGCTGGTCCCGAGTGAGGGGACCCCGCCCAGGGTGGAGAGGGGGTGTCCGGGGCCCGCGGGGCTGCAGAGTTTGGCCTGGCTCCTGCGGCTAGTGCCGGGAAGGCCAGGCCTCAGGCGCACAGCGCGCAGAGATGGGGGGGCTGGGCTCCATGGCTCAGCTGCTGAGAGGAAGGTTTCCAGGGACTCCTTCCTTCCCTGCGCATTTATACCCCCGCTGGGTTCCCAGGGGGCAATGCGAGGGGAGTCAGGCTGGGTGGTGCTAACTGGGGCGGTGGGACATAATCCCGGTCAACAGCATGTTCCCGGGTTGTGGGCTAGATCCCCATAAAGGGGGGGGGGGGGTGCGCAGGAGGCATCTGATGCATGATTCCTGTTCATCCTGGATGCCTCTCTCTCTCTCAAAATCAATGCGAGATTTTTGTGGCTGAAGATGGTTCCTTAACGGGTCTCAGTGGAGGCCGCCCCTGGGAGTCCTGGGCCCCGCGCCGCCTCCCAAGGACCTGGGGGTACCTGTGAGCAATTCTCTGAGATCCCCAATATTTCTGTACCTGGTGTCCCTCCCGCTGCGAGGCCACAGGCGGGGGGAGTCTGCAGGGCGAGCATCGGCTGGGCTGCTGGGGCGCAGCCACCACCCCAGGAGGTGTCTCCGGCTCCGGGCTCCTAGGCGCCGGGTCCTCCACTGCTCGGGGGGTTTCTGTCTCCTGGCTGCTGGGCGTCGGGCCCTCCATGGCTGGGGGCGTCTCTCCTGGCTTCTGGTTGTGGGGTCCCCCACTGCTGGGGGCGTCTCTAGCTCCTGGGATCGGGGCGATCCACGTGGAGCTGGCAGCTCTGCGCGCAGAGGACGCGCGTCCTGTGCGCCAGGCCCGTGCAGCGAGCGTTCTGTGCGCAGGAGCGCACAGGGACCAGAATTGGGTTCCCGGTTCGAGTCCTGCTGGTCCCGAGTGAGGGGGCCCCGCCCAGGGTGGAGAGGGGGGTCCCGGGGCCCGCAGGGCGGCAGAGTCTGGCGTAACTCTTGCGGCTCCTTTGGGGAAGGCCAGGCCTCAGGCGCACAGCGCGCAGAGATGGGAAGGCTGGGCTCCATGGCTCAGCTGCTGAGAGGAATGTTTCCAGGGACTCCTTCCTTCCCTGCGCATTTATACCCCCCTGGGCTCCCAGGGGGCAATGCGAGGGGAGTCTGGCTGGGTGGTGCCAATTGGGGCGGAAGGTGGGACATAATGAGATTGAGGGGGATCAATCACCCTGGGTGGGGCTGGATAGGATCAAGGTGTCTTGCTTGAGAGCCTTAAAGTCGGTTTCTTTTTCTTTTTTATTTAATGAGTGATTTTTTTTTCTTTTAAAATATATTTTATTGATTTTTTAAAAATATATTTTATTGATGTTTTACAGAGAACAAGGGAGAGGGATAGAGAGTTAGAAACATCGATGAGAGAGAAACATTGATCAGCTGCCTCCTGCATGCTCCCTACTGGGGATGTGCCCGCAACCAAGGTCCATGCCCCTGGCCTGAATCGAACCCGGGACCCTTCAGTCCACAGGCCGATGCTCTATCCACTGAGCCACACTGGTTAGGGCTAAAGTTTGTTTCTTTGTTTTAAAAACAAACCACAGCTAGTCGGATATGCTCCAAAAAAGAAAAACATCAATGAGAAAATATTCTCAGATGAGGATTAACAAAGCAATACATGAAAATTTTTTTTGTTTTTTGGGGGGACATTTTTTAATCGATTTATTGCTTCAAGTATTACAAAAAGTATTATATATGTCTCTCCTTTTTTTTTTTCTCCCCTTGACCCTCCCCTAGCCTCCCATAGCCCTCAGGGTCTTGTGCCCATTGCTTAAGCCCATATGCATGCTCACAAGGCCTTCGGTTAATCCAATCGGGGGAGAATCAGGCTGGGTGGTGCCAACTGGGGAGGAAGGTGGGACATAATAAAATTGACAGGATCGATCACCCTTGGGTGGGGCTGGGTAGGATTAAGGTGTCTTGCTTGAGAGCCTTAAAGTCAATTTCTTTTTTTTTTTTTATGAGTGATTTTTTTTCTTTTTAAATATATTTTATTTATTTATTTTTTACAGAGAGGAAGGGAGAGGGATAGAGAGCTAGAAACATCGATGAGAGAGAAACATTGATCAGCTGCCTCCTGCACACCCCCCACTGGGGATGTGCCCGCAACCAAGGTCCATGCCCTTGACGGGAATCGAACCCGGGACCCTTCAGTCCACAGGCCGACGCTCTATCCGCTGAGCCACACCGGTTAGGGCTAAGGTTTGTTTCTTTGTTTAAAACAAACCACAGTTAGTCGGATATGCTCCAAAAAAATAAAATAAAATTAAAATTAAATAAAAATCAATGAGAAAATATCCTCAGATGAGGATTCACAAAGCAATAAATTACATTAAAAAGACACTCCTCTACCGGCTTCGGTCATCATTTTTATTATGTTTAAGCCGACATTTCCCTGCGATGCCCCACACCGTGGTTTCTGGCACGTGCCTCTCACGGAATCGTGAAACGGGAGGCCGCAGACCAGAGCGATTCTGTGTGAGGGCCGAACCTCCTTGGGTTAGAGGTGCGCCATGTGCCTGCAGAGAGATTCAAAGTCTGTGCTAAGAGGGAGGATTCCAGAGCAAAGAAATAAAATTAAAAATAAAGAAGCGCGGGCCTTGAAGAAGCGATTAGGAAAGTCATAGAAGCATGAAATGATAGCCCTCGGCCTGACCTTAATGTCAAGCACTCATTCCATCATTTCAGTGAAAAAAGAGATTAAAAAAAAAAAAAAGGCTCATGGAGATTATTCGTGCTCATTCATATTTTGGGGGTCACGACCTCTTTGAGCATCTAATTAAAATGATGAGTCTCTCTCGACACAGTGCATATGGGCACCTCATATTTCTCAATCCCTTTGGGTTTCCAGGGCCTTGGTATATCAATTTGTTAAAAAATATATATATTTTTTATTGATTTCAGAGAGGAAAGGAGAGGAAGAGAGATAGAGAGAGAAACATTCATGAGGAGAGAGAATCATGGGCCGGCCGCCTCCTGCGCGCCCCCTATTGGGGATGGAGCCCGCAACCTGGGCATGTGCCCTTGACCGGGAATCGAACCCGTGACCTCCTGGTTCATAGTTAAATGTGCAAGCACTGAGCCATGTTGACCTGGCACATTTTGTACTTTTAATTGTATTTTTGTCGCTGGTGAGGTAAGAATTTATGCAAAGTTGTTTGGGAAACTTTCCATCCTGTAAAATAAAATCCTAATATGCAATCAACAGAACAGCAGAAACGACTGGTCGCTATGACGCGCACTGACCACCAGGGGGCAGACGCTCAACGCAGGAGCTGCCCCCTGGTGGTCAGTGTGTGGGGAGCGGGCCTAAGCCGGCAGTCGGACATCCCCCGGGGGGATATTTTTATTTGATTTCGGAGAGGAAGGGAGGAGAGAGAGAATAGAGAAACATCCATGATAAGCGAGAATCATGGATCGGCCGCCTCCTGCACGCCCCCTACCGGGGATCAAGCCTGCAACCCGGGCTTGTGCCCTTGACCGGGAATCGAACCCATGACCTCATGGTTCATAGGTTGACGCTCAACCACTGAACAACCCAGGCTGGACTAGAAGGTGTTAATTTTTTATTTTGTTTTCCTTCCAATACTAATAACACAATTTTTCTTTCATTTGGATGCCATCCCGGGGGCCTGGTCTTTGCGGGGGTTGGGGGGGTGTACGGTTGCCATGTCGGGCATCGCCACGAATGCAAACATGACCCACATTCTAGCACAGCACTCCCGACACCCTGCCGACTAAACCCACGCTCACCCGCCCCCCTTGAGGATCCCCGTTCTATTTCCAACAATCAGACGGACAAGCTTGTAATTGCATCCGACACGGGCTTTCCATCAAGTCGGCCTCAAGCTGGGCGTCCAGGATTCGCGGAGCGCCTGGCAATTCATCATCGACTCCCCGTAAGATCAACGCCCCCAGCCCCCGCCCCGAAACCCCAGCGGACACCTCTGGCTACCACCGCCGACTCTTGCAGGGAAGGGGGACTTAACTGGGAGAGCATCGACCTGTAATTGTAGCTTCTTCTTTTTTAAAAAAAAAAATGTATTTTTTGTAGTTGATAGTATTACAGATCTCTCCCATTCTTCCCCTTTCCCCCCCTCCTCCCAGCTCTTACCCACCCACCCCAGGTCACCACTAACCTATTGGCCGTGTCCATGGGCTAAGTATGTCCTATATAATAAAAGCCTAATGGGCTAAGGCCTATATAATAAAAGCCTAATGGGCCTGCTCGCTATGACATGCACTGACCACCAGGGGGCAGACAGTAGACCTGTCAACCAGTCACGATGACAGGCACTGACCACCAGGGGGAAGACACTCGACCAGTCGCGATGACAGGCACTGACCACCAGGGGGCAGACACTTGACCAGTCGCTATGACAGGCACTGACCACCAGGGGGCAACAGTCAACCAGTTGGCCAGTCACTGTGATGTGCACTGACCACCAGGGGGCAGACAGTCGACCTGTCTACCAGTCACTATGATGTGCACTGACCACCAGGGGCAGGCAGTCAACCTGTCTACCAGTCGCTCTGATGTGCACTGACCACCAGGGGGCAGACAGTCGACCTGTCTACCAGTCGCTATGACGTGCACTGACTACCAGGGGCAGGCAGTCGACCTGTCTACCAGTCGCTATGATGTGCACTGACCACCAGGGGCAGGCAGTCAGCCAGTTGGCCAGTCACTATGACAGGCACTGACCACCAGGGGGCAGACACTCTGACCACTAGGTTAGTTTGCTGTTGGTGTCCGGCCAATTGCGACTGAGCGAGATGGGCTGGACATGCCCTGGAGCCCTCCTGCTGTCCCTCCCCGGCTGGCCAACCTCCCTCGTCCCTCCCTGGCCCCGATAGTGCACCAGTGGGGTCTCTCGGCCTGGCCTGCACCCTCTCGCAATCCGGGACCCCTCGGGGGATGTCAGAGAGCTGGTTTCGGCCCCATCCCACAGGCCAGGCCTGGGGACAAACCCCCACTGGTGCACGAATTCGTGCACTGGGCCTCTAGTGAATAAATAAACTCAGGCACCTGCTAAAAGGCAGGGCCGCAGAGAGAAAGGCAAGGCTCTCCAATGAAATGCAGCACTTACGTCTCTAAGGCCGAATTCAGAGCACGAGGCCCCCGTGAAGAAATGTTCCATCTATGGCACGTATTTAAGCGGAGCCCGGTCACATTCGAGGCTATTTTGCCGGGTCGTTGAGCATGTGTCTCCGCTGGTTGTATCTGCTAAGTCTCTGCTGAATGATGGTCCGGACAGCAGAAGGCGGAGGACCCGGGAAAATGCAGGGAGACACGTGGCCGAGCCATAGAGAGTGTTTTATGCCTTCAATTTTCCGAGCGGAAAAATATCGGACGAGGCCTCCCTCCCACGCCAATGAGGCCCTCGTATCTCCGTGCTGAATAAAACCATTAGTGTAATAGCTGCAGTGCAGCGGCCCTTGTCCATCGTAAATGCTTTTTAAAAATCTCGAAATGACAGCCAGTTTCTGATGGTCATTTTTTAAAAAATTTAAATACTAGAGGCCCGGTGCACGAATTTGTGCACATGGAAAGCAAATTAATTAGAAGGAATATTTTAGAGGCCAGGGAGGGACTGAAGGAGGTTGGCTCCAGGGCGTGTCTTGCTCAGTCCCGATTGGCCGGACGCCAGAAGCAAGCTAACCAACCGGTTGGAGTGTCCGCCCCCTGGTGGTCAGTGCAGGTCATAGCGACTGGCCGAATGGTCCACTGTCTGCCCCCTGGTGGTCAGTGCACGTCATAGTGATTGGCCGAATGGTCCACTATCTGCCCCCTAGTGGTCAGTGCACATCATAGCAATTGCCAAATGGTCGACTGTCTGCCCCCTGGTGGTCAGTGCATGTCATAGCGATGGGCCGAATGGTCGACTGTCTGCCCCCGGGTGGTCAGTGCATGTCATAGCGATTGGCTGAATGGACCACTGCCTGCCCCCTGGTGGTCAGTGCATGTCATAGCGATGGGCCGAATGGTCGACTGTCTGCCCCCTGGTGGTCAGTGCACGTCATAGCGAGTGGTTGAGTGGCCTTAGCATATCATTAGCATGTTACGCTTTGATTGGTAGATTGGCTGACCAGATGACCAGACACTTAGCATATTAGGTTTTTATTATATAGGATATTTTTATTGATTTCAGAGAGAAAGGGATAGGGAGATAAAAACATTCATGAGGAGGGAGAATCATGGACCGGATGCCTCCTGCACGCCCCCTACTGGGGATCAAGCCTGAAACCTGAGAATGTGCCTTTGACCAGAATCGAACCCGGGATCCTTCAGTCTGCAGACCGATGCTCTACCCACTGAGTCAAACTGGCCAGGGCTCTGATGGTCTTCAAATCCTGTATACAGGGTGGTCCTCTCTGGCATGACTTTCCCCACATTGACCCCCATCCTCCCTTCCTGCCCCCACCCCAGGCCTTCACCCCACTATTGTCTGTGTCCATGGGTGATGCATCGATGCATACAAGTCCTTTGGTTGATCACTTTCTGTCCACCCTCCCCCGCCTTCCCTCTGAGGTTTGATGGTCTGATCAATGCTTCTCTGTCTCTGGATCTATTTTGTTCATCAGTTTATTTGGTTCATTAGATCCCACGTAGGACTGAGATCATGGGATACGTGTCTTTCATCGACCGGCTTATTTCGCTCAGCATCATGCTCTCCAGGTCCCTCCGTGCCGTCTCAAAGGGTAAGAGAGCCACCTTTTTCAGGGCTGCGTAGTATTCCACGGAGTCAATGGGCCACAGCTGTTGTATCCACTCATCTGCTGATGGGCACTTGGGCTGTTTCCAGATCTTAGCGATTGCGAATGGTGCTGCTATGAACATAGGGGTGCATATATCCTTTCTGATGGGTGTTTCTGATTTCTTGGGATATATTACTAGAAGTGGGATCACTGGGTCCAATGGGAGTTCCATTTTTATTTTCGGGGGGGAAACTCCATACTGTTTTCCACAGTGGTTGCTCCCATCTGCCTTCCCACCAGCAGTGCAGGAGGGTTCCCTTCTCTCCGCATCCTCACCAGCACTTGTCGTTTGTAGATTTTTTTTGATGACGGCCATTCTGACAGGGGTGAGATGGTGCCACATTATCGTTTTGATTTGCATCTCTCGGATGATCAGTGGCTTTGAGCATGTTTTCATATGTCTCTCAGCCTTCTGTATGTCCACTTTGGAGAACTGTCTATTTAGGTCGTTTTCCCATTTTTTAAAAATATATTTTATTGACTTTTTTACAGAGAGGAAGGGAGAGGGATAGAGAGTTAGAAACATCGATGAGTGAGAAACATCGATCAGCTGCCTCCTGCACCCCCCGTACTGGGGATGTGCCCGCAACCCAGGCACATGCCCTTGACCGGAATCGAACCCGGGACCCTTGGGTCCGCAGGCCGATGCTCTATCCACTGAGCCACACCGGTCAGGGCACCCATGTTTTGATTGGATCCTTTGTCTTCCTTTTGTTAAGGGGTCGGAGTTCCCGGTGGGTTTTGGAGGTTAACCCCTTAGCGGATGTATCGTTGGGGAATGCGTTCTCCCATGCAGCGGGCTCCCTTGTGGTTTTGTTGACGGTTCCTCTCGCTGTGCATACGCTTTCTATGTTGACGTGGTCCCGTTTCTTTATTTTCCCCATCGACTCCCTCGTCCCAGGAGATGTATCTGTCAACATTTAGCCATGAGAACACGTCTGATGTTTTGCTGCCTGTGGTTTCTTGTAGGATTTTCACGGTTTCACGACTTCCATTGAAGTCTTTAATTCATTCTGCGTTTATTCTTGTGCGTGGTGTGAGCGAGTGGCCTAGTTTGATTTTTATTTTATTTTTTTACATGGATCCGTCCCCAGCACCATTTATTGAAGAGACTGTTTTAATTTGCATCTCTCTAATGATGAGCGACTTATTATTATCATTATTATAATTACTGGAGGCCCGGTGCACGGATTCATGCACTTACGGGGTCCCTCGGCCTGGCCTGTGGAGATTGGGCCCAAACCGGCTCTCCGACATCCCCCAAGGGGTCCCAGATTGCGAGAGGGTGCAGGCCAGCCTGAGGGACCCCATAAGTGCATGAATCCGTGCACCAAGCCTCTAGGATGCATATAAGATCTTTGGTTAATCTCTTCCCGCCCTCCCCCATTCCTCTTCTGTCTGAGATTCATCAGTCTGTTCCGTGTTTCCATGCCTGCGTGTTGAGCGTCTGCCCCCTGGTGGCCAGTGCATGTCAGAGCTATCAGTCGAAAGGTCGAATAGGCTAGAGGCCCAGTGCATGAAATTCGTGCACAGAAAGGGTCTCTAATGACTGGCGGCTGCCGGCCAGGGGGCCTCCCTTCTCCCGGCGGGCTCTGCCCCATGGTCGAACTCCTGGTCAAACTCCCATCCGAGGGGACAATTTGCATATTAGGCTTTTATTATATAGGATCATTGCTCAACTAGTATTGATCTGGTGTCGGCTGGAGATAACACAAGCGTTGCATCCATACGCTCACATGCTCTATGTGCAACTGATCGCTCTGAATTGACCTTAATATCTCCCATATTTGGCTTCTTTTTAAATGGTAAAATCTGAAAGTAAATGTCGTCATGACAATTTTCCGGAGGCCATCGCCATTTCTTCCAGAATTCATTCTTTCCCCCCATCTGGACGCCCCTGTTTTTCTATCTTTACATTTAACGAGGAGCTGCCGGCTCGCCGTGGGTCAGAGACGGGCTGACAAAGGCCAGGTGCGAACAAGAGGCGTTCCTCACGCGGCTGCCAGGTAACGAGACCCACGGCCGCAGGAAGTGAAAAGGGCACGTCACCCGGCGGTGACATGTTGTTTTGTCGAGCCCGTAGAGTCATCCGGCTCATTTTCGGGGCCGACGACTGCATATCCATGACACGCCTGAGGAATTCTGACCATAAGATGCTTGCAGCTAAAAAGTAAATTAAATTAAATGCTTGCAGCTAAAAAATAAGATATATAAAATAAAATGCTTGCAGCTAAAAAATAAAGTAAAATAAAATAAAATAAAATGCTTGCAGCTAAAAAATAAAATATATAAAATAAAATGCTTGCAGCTAAAAAATAAAATAAAATAAAATATATAAAACAAAATGCGTGCAGCTAAAAAATAAAATATATAAAATAAAATGCTTGCAGCTAAAAAATAAAATAAAGTAAAATAAAATATATAAAATAAAATGCGTGCAGCTAAAAAATAAAATATATAAAATAAAATGCTTGCAGCTAAAAAATAAAATAAAATAAATAAAATGCTTGCAGCTAAAAAATAAAATAAAATAAAATGCTTGCAGCAGTGGTGTGGGTATTCCTTCCTCCCCCGCACCACCCCCCGACCCCGAATCACTGTTACAAAAAGGGCAGAGGGAGAGGGGGGGCATTTGGGCATTGCTCTGTTTTTCTTCTTCTTTTTAAAAAATATGTTTGTATTGATTTCAGAGAGGAGGGAAGAGGGAGGGGGAAACATCTATATATATAAGAGCCTAAGCTACTGTCCAACCACTCGACCGTCTGACCGGTAGGTATGATACTCATGGACCACCAACTGGTAGCTATGACACGCACTGACCACCAGGGGGCAGATGCTCCCACTGGTAGCATTAGGCTTTTATATATATAGATATACTTAAATAAAATAAAATAAAATAAAATAAAATAAAATAAAATAAAATGAAATAGCGCCTGAACTCACTAACTGGCTACAACCAAAGAGAACGCGCCCTCTAAGCACCAGAGATGAGGTTGCAAGAGAGAGCAATTCCGACTCACCCACATGCGCCCATCGGTGAGCCCAGCTGGGCCCGTAGGACAGTTTTGCAGGAAATGACCGTGTGCAGAGGGCTCGTGTGGAACACGGGGCGGCCTCCCCGAGAACCTGTCTCACGTTGCAAATTCTGGGCACGGCATTTGCTTTCTTGTCCGTGGGGCGGAGAGGCCCCCGTGATGAATGGCTGGACGGTGGAAACAGAGAAATGCCCCCGGTGGCCAAAATGCACCATGAAGGACAGCTCCCAGCTTTCAGCCCTCACCGATGCCCCTCGCTCACGGGCGGCGACGTGCAGGCATTTGGGGTGAAGGGGGAAGGCTCCCATATTTCATTATTTAACCTCCTCTGTGGTATCTGAAAAAAAAAAAAAAAAAGCTGGTTTGCAATAAAATAAAAAAATAAAATAAAAAACACTGAGCCCCAGCCGGTGTGGCTCAGTGGATAGAGCGTCGGCCTGCGGACTGAAGGGTCCCGGGTTCGATTCCGGCCAAGGGCATGTACCTGGGTTGCAGGCACATCCCCAGTAGGGGGCGTGCAGGAGGCAGCTGATCGATGTTTCTCTCTCATCATCCATGTTTCTTACTCTCTATCCCTCTCCCTTCCTCTCTGTAAAAAAAAAAAATCAATAAAATATATTTTAAAAAATAATATAAAATAAAATGAAATGAAATGAAATATAATAAAATGATAAAATAAAATGAAATAAAATAAAATAATAAAAATTACACACACAAGAAATGGACGCCAGGCCCACGCAGAATGCATCTCTATGGCTATTCAAGGGCCTCCCCAAACCAGCTGTTTTGGAAATGAAAGAAAAGGGAAGAAAAATACATATATTGTTGGCTGCAAAGGGTTTGCAGTTAATCAATCGGGAGCCACGCTTTGCTTGCAGGGGCCCATGTCGTGAGGTCGCTATTTTCAATATGATTGGGGCTGCAGGCTCGGACGGAAAGTAGGCAGGAATGGGGGTTCCGTGGCCGGCCCACGGGGGCTTTGGGGGTGTCGGAAGTTTATTAAATTCACGGAGAGGTGCCCGGCCGGGGGGGTTCAGGGGTTGAGCGTCGACCTGTGAACCAGGAGGTTCCGGGTTCGATTCCCGATCAAAGGCACGTGCCCGGGTTGCGGGCTCTGTCCCCAACCAGTAGGGGGCGTGCCGGAGGCGGCCGGTCCATGATTCTCTCTCATCATCGATGTTTCTCTCTCTCCCTTCCTCTCCCGGAAATCAATAAAAATATATTTAATTTTTTTTTTTTTTAAAAAAAGGCCGAAGCTCTAAAATTGCAAATGAAACGCCTCCATCATGGCATGTCTTATGGTCCAGCCGGTTCCATTTTCGAAGCCTCGGGCGTCAGGAATCGGGGAGAAATGGGTGGGTGATTCTGAGCAGAGAATGAGGTTTGATTTACGGCAGGAATATCGGGTCTTGTCAGGGCCTGGGATTCTCGCAACGCGGCTTTCAATAGAAATTTATCCTCGTTTCTCAAACAATATCATTGGAAACAGCTTCCCAGGAATGAAATTTTATTTAAAATGTACATAGGATGCTGCTGGGGGAAGAAGCCAGTCGGAGAGAGAGAAATATCCCAGGATCTCACTCATGTGTGGAATCTAATGAACAACGTAGACTGAGGAACAGGAACTGAGCCAGAGGAAATAAATATATATGTTTTATAATATACACATATTTTATATTTTGAAATATAATAGAAGTCATCCTGTTTTTCTTGCAGATTTTTAAAATATTTCCTATGACTTTTCTGACAATATACTATGTTAGTACAGTTTGGGCAATATTATAATATTTTAAAAATTTTTTCTTGAAATATTAATGTTGATTGCATGTAACATGGTTGTATTTAAAATATTTTTTCTTGAGATATTAATGTTGATTGCATGTAACATGATTGTATTTAAAATATTTTTTCTTGAGATATGAATGTTGATTGCATGGAACATGATTGTATTTAAAATATTTTTTCTTGAGATATTAATGTTGATTGCATGTAACATGATTGTATTTAAAATATTTTTTCTTGAGATATGAATGTTGATTGCCTGTAACATGATTGTTTTTGAAATCGTTTTTCTTGTAATAGTAATGTTAATTGCATGTAAATAATTTTTCTTAAATAATCGGTGTTTATTGCATGTCACATTATTATTAAAGTCGTCTTTCTTGAGATATTAATGTTTATTGCATGCAACATGATAATATTTAAAATCGTTTTTCTTGAAATATGAATGTTGATTGCATGTAACATTATTGTATTTAAAATCTTTTTTCTTGTCGTATTAATGTTAATTGCATGTAATATATTTATGATCATTTTTCTTAAATAATTGGCGTTGATTGCATGTAACATTATTATTAAAGTCGTTTTTCTTGAGATATTAATGTTCATTGCATGCAACATGATTATATTTAAAACCGTTTTTCTTGAAATATGAATGTTTATTGCATGTAACATTATTGTATTTGAAATCGTTTTTCTTGTCGTATTAATGTTAATTGCATGTAATATTATATTTATGATCGTTTTTCTTAAATAATTGGTGTTGATTGCATGTAACATTATTATTAAAGTCGTTTTTCTTGAGATATTAATGTTTATTTCATGCAACATGATAATATTTAAAATCGCTTTTCTTGAAATACGAATGTTTATTGCCTGCAACATTATAATATTTAAAATCGTTTTTCTTGAAATATGAATGTTTATTGCATGAACATTATTATATTTAAAGTTGTTTGTCTTGGAAAAAAATATTCATAGGATAAGGGTCATTTGTTAACAAAGACCCTGATAATTTTTTAAAGGTGTTTATAGAATGACCAATATATATTCAACAGACAACTATTGTCTTTAGAGGGGGAAGCGGGAGCTATAGTATCCTTCAATTATTATTATTTTGCTTTTTTTAAATTAATTTCAGAGAGGAAGGGAGAGAGAAACATCCATGATGAGAGAGAATCATGGACTGGCTGCCTCCTGCACGCCCCCAACTGGGGATCGAGCCCACAACCCGGGCCTGTGCCCTTGACGGGAATCGAACCCGGGACCCCTTCAGTCCGCAGGTTGATGCTCTATCCACTGAGCCACCCCAGCTGGGCAAGATAATTTCACTTTCATAAGGCAAATTACATTCCCAGGTAACCATCATGATTCAACAAACTCAACCGAATTGGTTCTACGTTCGTCAAGGGAAGATTGTGCTGTGTCTTTCTATTGGGGGTAGCATATTTTTCTTGGGGAAAAAACACACAGAACAAATAACGTCAATAGAAACAATTAGGAGAAGCAGTGGTTGTGGGGTTTGAATGTGTAATTTCCAGGACGGTCTGTAGAATTCTCCACTGAAGGGGTCTCCAGGGGAGAATTGTGGGGGAAGATTCATGACGCCTCAGGGGCGACGGACGGAACTGTCGTATTGATTCACTGAAATCGAAGGGTTGACGAGACAACGGCTCCTAAAAATATCCCCTACAGCAGAACTCCTTTTTGTTGGTTTTCTTTAAAAAAAAAAAAAAAAAAAATCTCCCGGGCTTTTGAATAGATGTGCACTTCCCATCTTTTTAATTAGTTTTTGTGGTCGATCTTGTCGATGGGTGTTTAGTTGGCTAGTTTGTTACCGTGATCTATGCCCTCGCCCAAGAATTGGCATTGAGGATGGAAGTTGCTGTCCTATATAATAAAAGCCTAATATGCTAAGCGTCTGGTCATCTGGGCCATCATTCAGCCAATCAAAGCATAATATGCTAATGATATGCTGAGGCTGCTCAACCACCTGTTATGACGTGCACTGACCACCAGGGGGCAGAGAGTCGACCGGTTGACTAGTCGCTATCACGTGCACTGACCACCAGGGGGCAGACAGTTGAGTGGTCGACCAGTTGCTATGACATGCACTGACCACCAGGGGGCAGACAGTCCACTGGTCGACCAGTCGCTATGACGTGCACTGACCACCAGGGGGCAGACAGTCAACGGGTCGACCAGTCGCTATGACGTGCACTGACCACCAGGGGCAGACAGTCCACTGGTCGAACAGTCGCTATGACGTGCACTGACCACCAGGGCCAGTCAACTGGTCAACCAGTCGCTATGACGTGCACTGACCACCAGGGGCAGGAATTTGACTGGTCGACCAGTAGCTATGATGTGCACTGACCACCAGGGGGCAGACAGTCAATGGGTCAACCAGTCACTATGACGTGCACTGACCACCAGGGCCAGTCAACTGGTCGACCAGTCGCTATGACATGTACTGACCACCAGGGGGCAGACAGTCCACTGGTCAACCAGTCGCTATGACGTGCACTGACCACCAGGGGCAGACAGTCCACTGGTCGAACAGTCGCTATGACGTGCACTGACCACCAGGGGCAGACAGTCGATGGGTCAACCAGTTGCTATGACGTGCACTGACCACCAGGGGGAGACACTCCGACTGGTAGGTGAGCTTGCTGCTGGGGTCCAGCCTATTGGAACTGAGCGAGACCGGCCGGACACGCCCTGTAGCCCTCCTGCGGTCCCTCCCCCCGGGTGGCCAACCTCCCCCGTCCATCCCCAGCTCCCATCGTGCACCAGTGGGGTCCCTCGGCCTGGCCTGCCCCCTCTTTTGGCTTCTATTATATAGGATTTAACTGAGCTGTTGCTGAGTAAATATTCACCATTTGCTTTTTGTAACAGCGCTAAATATATATTATTCATATTTTAAGGTGAATTTGAATAAGTATGCATAATTTATATGTCCCTGAGCACATGGTCACTGTATACTTTATCTAGCTGGTCTCCACACTCCTACCAGTGCCACAGAGAGGGAGGAGTTTCAATCTATGCTGACACTTTGCCTAAATTAAGTTCTTTTCGCTTAAAATTTTCATTAATTCGACAACACTGAGAGAACAATGCCTATAGATCAGGCCTTTTTCTAGCCGTTAGGGAGATATTAGAGCGGAAACAAGATGACAAATACGCTTCGCGTATGGAAATAATTTCTAGTTAATATACACAGAGTGTGTAATAAATTTATCTAGTGTATTAGAAGGGTGATGAGCCTGGCCAGTGGGGCTCAGTGGTTGAGCGTCGACCTATGAACCAGGAGGTCCAGGGTTCAATTCCCAGGCAGGGCACATGCCTGGGTTGCGGGCTTGATCCCCAGTAGGGGGCATGCAGGAGGCAGCCGATCCATGATTCTCTCTCGTCATGGATGTTTTTCTCTCTTTTTTTAGTTCTCTAACAAAAACCAATACAAACAAACAATAACAAAACAAAAAGAATATGACCTTCTGGACTATTTGCATGTGTTTGTTTTGTTTCCGGATAAATCCAAGCTGCGTTGGCACAGGCTCAGACTCCATCAGCATTTGTCGAATGATTGTGAAAAAGACAAATTTGATGCAGAAGATTCCTAAGGACCAAGGATGCTCAGAGTGGTCCTTCTTAAGATCCAGTCACATGGAATAACCAATTATTTTCAGCTTTATGTGAAACTAGAGGCCCGGTGCATGAAATCCGTGCATGGATAGGGCCCCTAGGTCTGGCTGGTGATCAGGGCCGATCTGTGGGGTTACTGGCAGGGCGACTGGGGGGCCCCTGCTGGCATCCGCCTTGGCTGGCTTGGGGCCTGTGGGGTGGGGGCAGCTCTTGCATTGAGCGTCTGCCCCCTGGTGGTCAGTGTGTGTCATAGCAACTGGTCATTCCCCGGTTCAGTCTATTTGCATATTAGGCATTTGTTATATAGGATGAGAGTCAGCCTGCAAGAGTGAAGGTCAGAGGCTGCTGTAAGCCTAGAGAATGTGTTTAGATTTTATTTTATTCTCTCGTCTCTGATCAATGCAGAAACAGCCGCTCCTGTCTTGGATCTGTCGCTTTCAGGGACGCTAGGATTCTCCACGAGACTGCCAGACGGTTCTTGAAGGTCGTCCGCCCTGTAGTGGA
The DNA here is from genome assembly GCF_964212035.1 of Myotis nattereri. Taxonomy (NCBI): domain Eukaryota; kingdom Metazoa; phylum Chordata; class Mammalia; order Chiroptera; family Vespertilionidae; genus Myotis; species Myotis nattereri. The sequence goes on from NC_138078.1 coordinate 1,792,324, forward strand.
GCGAACGTCAAGACGCCATGGCAACCAAGGACTGTCTGCCATTGTCTGTGGTGGGTAAATTGTGTTTTTGAGAATCGCTGCCTGTGGACTGAAGACCTCAGAATCATGGGGCAAGGACGTTGTTTTTAAACAGGCATCCGCGAAACATTGCATTCAGGCCACCAGGATGATGACAGATTAGATAGGTAGATTATAGATGATGATAGCTATAGATAGATAGATAGATAGATAGATAGATAGATAGATACATAGATACATAGATACATAGATAGATACATAGATAGATACATAAATACATAGATATATAGATACATAGATGATAGATAAACAGATAGGTAGGATAGATACACAGGTAGATAAGATAGATGATAGATATAGATAGACAAATAGACACATGGATAGATAGATAGATAGATAGATAGATAGATAGATATAGATATAGATAGATGAAAGATAGGATGACAGATAGATAAATAGACAGACATGTGGATGGATGAATAGATGATAGATAGATACATAGATACATAGATGATAGATAAACAGATAGGTTGGATAGATACACAGAGAGGTAGATAAGATAGATGATAGAGATAGATAGATAGATAGATAGATAAATAGATTTGATAGACAGATGATAGATAGATGATAGATAGATAGATAGATAGATAGATAGGTAGATAGATAGATGATGGACAAATAGACATGTGGATAGATAGATGATAGATAGATAGATAGATAGATAGATAGATAGATAGATAGATAGATAGAGATAGATGAAAGATAGGATGACAGATAGATAGACAGACATGTGGATGGATGAATAGGTGATAGATACATAGATACATAGATAGATAGATGATAGAGAAATAGATATACACTCACAAAAAGGAACAGAACCATAAATCATTCTTCCCATTGCACATGAGTAAGCGTGTGTAATGGATGATACATCAGTGCACACACATGGATTGTGAGCGATGATGATTGCAGAATGCAAAATACTCACGTGGTAGGAAGCAAATGGGCGGCAGATTCATCATCCACTTACAGGTGAGCAAGATGGATGCATCGAGCCGCTCCAGGGCCCCGGAGAAATGGGAGGTTATCAAAAGTCTGCAGGAAATGGATTCTAAGATGAGTCTAAAATGGATAAGCCATGGACCCCCTGATTAAATGAATCCCGAGACAAAAGGATGGCCGCCACGGAAAATGCCAAGCAGAGAAGACTCTGAAAGTCCTTTTTTTAAAAAAAAATTAATTCCACTGGCATTTTAAAAAGTTTGTATTCATTTATTTTAAATATTTTTATTTATTTCAGGGACAAAGGGAGTGGGAGTGAGAGAGAGAAACATCCATGAAGAGAGGGAATCATGGATCAGCTGCCTCTTGCACGCCCCCTATTGGGGATCACGTTCACATTTAAGTCATGTGTCCTGACCGGGAATTGAACCGTGACCTCCTGGTTTGTAGGTCGATGCTCATTCAAGCCGGGTAGTAAATTTTCAAGTTGATAGATAGACAGACAGATATAGATAGATGATAGCTAGCTAGCTAGCTAGATGATAGATAGATAGATAAGATACATAGATGATAGATAGATTATAGATGATAGATAGATAGATAGATAGATAGATAGATAGATTATAGATAGATGATAGATAGATAGATAGATAGATAGATAGATAGATAGATGATAGGTAGATAGATGGATGGATGGATAGATGGATGGATGGATGGATGGATGGATAGATAGATAGATAGATAGATAGATAGATAGATAGATAGATAATAGCTAATACAAGACTCAAATGCAAAGAGAGCCTGGCCCCTGGGGTCTTTGACACGAATATCGTTGGTCTGCAAAAGCCTAGCTCACTCTAGTCTTCAATCTACTGCACCCCTCAGTGACACCCTGTTCCAGCATTGTCTGGATTAGACTCAAGTCAATGTTGCCGTCCTATACAATAAAAGCCTGATATGCCAATTGTCTGGTCGACCAGTCGGCCATTCAACCAAGCAAAGCGTAATATGCTAATGATATGCTAAGGCCGCTCAACCGCTCCCTATGAGGTGCACTGACCACCAGGGGGCAGACAGTCAACTGATCAACCAGTCGCTATGACGTGCACTGACCACCAGATGCTCTGACCAGTAGGTGAGCTTGCTGCTGGGGTCCGGCCGATCGGGACTGAGGAAGGTGGGCCGGACACACCCTGGAGCCCTCCCACGGTCCCTCCCTGGCCCCGATCGTGCACCAGTGGGGTCCCTCGGCCTGGCCTGCACCCTCTCGCAATCCAGGACCCCTCGGGGGATGTTGGAGAGCCGGTTTCAGCCCGATCCCGCAGGCCAGGCCGAGGGACCCCACTGGTGCACGAATTCGTGCACTGGGCCTCTGGTAGGGGTATGCCAGCACTCTCTTTGACATCATCTTAACTAACTTTGCTCTTTTTTGGACATTTTGAGGAAGGCCCATAGAACTTGCTGCCTCTTGGTGGCTCATCTATCGACGTAGCAACATGGTACATCTCTTGGGATTGGGACGAATGTCCAACTCTCTGCATCCTGTGCTCCTGTCATGATATTAGAGGTGGACCCGGCAGGTGTCTGCAGAGTTGGAGGCGTCTTGAATTATTCTGCGAAGGGGGATTGTCCCTCTGTGCTCTGAGGAGTGGCTGAGGAACACCAGTTATGGCCCTTTCAATAATGCATGAGCTGTGATTTTGCTTTGGGGCTATTTCTGGCACCCGGCGTCTGTCTGGAAATAGCACGGTAAGAGCGGGCAATTTTGGATGATGATGGGGTGATGAGCATAATGAACTGGCTGTCGCCCTCGGAGATTCCCGTCTTCGGTGGAATGTATGTACCTCTCACCCGGTGGTTCCCAACCTTTTCTTGGCCAGGCCTCATCTAAGCATCTCTAAAATCCTGATGTCTTCCCACCCGCCCGCCCACCATGACATAGAATTTTTATACTTCAAAAAGTGAACTCCTGCCCTGGCCGGTTTGGCTTGGTGGCTAGAACATCAGCCTGCGGACAGAAGGGTCCCAGCTTGATTCTGGTCAAGGGCACATGCCTGGGTTATGGGTTCGATCCCCAGTAGGGGGCGTGAAGGAGGCAGCCGATCAATAATTCTCTCTCATCATTGATGTTTCTATCTCTCTCTGCCTCTCCCTTTCTCTCTAAAATCAATAAAAATATAAAATAAAAAAAAAACAAAAACAGAAAGAAAGATGTGTGTGTGTGGTGGGGTGGGTGTGGGGAAGCCAGGCTAGGCATGTAAATTCTTGAAACAAATGCCTTCATCCCGGCCGGCATGGCTCAATGGTTAGAGCTTGGCCTACCCACCAACGGGTCTTGGGTTTGAACCCTGGTGAAGAGAACGCCCCCGACTGGGGATGGAGCCCAGAACCCGGGCATATGCCCTTGACCAGGAATCGAACCGTAACCTCCTGGTTCATAGGTAGACACTCAACCATTGAGTCAAATATATTTTTAATTCTCTTGGACAGAAACCTAGCAGAAGCCCAGATGAATACCATGTAAAGTGTAGATTTAACTTGATATTAAAAATATTCAAATCATTTCCAATGTGACTTTCTAATACCTTTTCACACAGGATGGATGAGCTCAAGTTCTGAGAGACAAACATCCATGATGAGAGTCATTGATCAGCTGCCTCCTGCACACCCCCAACTGGGGAGCGAGCCTGCAATGCAGGCATGTGCCATGACTGGGAATCGAACCATGACCTCCTGGTTCATAGGTCAATGCTCGACCACTGAACAACATTGGCCAAGCTCATTGACTTTTGTTCTTGTATTTAGTACTAGGGGCCCGGTGCATGAATTCGTGCACTAGTGGGGTCCTTCTGCCTGGCCTGCAGGATTGGGCTGAAACCAGCTCTCTGACATCCCCCAAGGGGTCCTGGATTGCGAGAGGGCGCAGGCCAGGCCAAGGGACCCCACCGGTGCCGGACCCCAGCAGCAAGCTAACCTACCAGTTGGAGCATCTGCCCCCTGGTGGTCCGTGCACATCATAGCGACTGGTTCACTGTCTGCCCTCTGCTGGTCAGTGCACGTCATAGCAAGTGGTTGAGCGGCCTTAGCATACCATTAGCATATTACGCTTTGATTGGTTGAATGGCCGACCAGCCGACCAGACACTTAGCATAGTGGGCTTTTATCAGATAGGATTTCTTTCCTTTTATGTATTTTGACTTTAATTTGCACTTGTTGTTTTCTGGCTTTTAAGCAGAACCTTCGATAATTTTCTCGAGACCTTCCATCCTTTCTAACCTACCCATAGACCGACACAATTACATTGTTTCTTTCCCCCGAATACCTCCAATTATATAACGTGGTTTTGTGTTCATTTTCAACGAGGTTGGCATAGATTTTAAATTACAATTTCCATCCGAGCGAACGAATCCTAATGAGAGGAATAAACAAAGAGGAGAGAAACGTCTTCATGAAATAACCAAAGGACAGAAATCTAAGAAGGAAAAAAAAAATGCTAACACCTCGGGTATTTCCAACAAACCATTAACTCCCATTCTCGGGGAAGAAAATGGTAATTAACGAGAACTTTGTGGTTCGATGGAGCAGACACGAAGGAGTGTCCCATTCAGCCCCGGCCGGTTTGTCTCAGTGGATAGAGCATCATCCTACGGACTGAAGGGTCCCGGGTTCGATTCCTGGTCAGGACACAGGCCCCGGGTTGCAGGCTCCATCCCCAGTAGGGGGCGTGCAGGAGGCAGCCGATCCATGATCCTCTCTCATCATTGATGTTTCTCTCTCTCTTTCTCTCTGAAATCGACAAAAATATACTTTAAAAAAAAAGAAAAATAGGAATATACATGTTGTGGAGAATAGAGTTCCTAGGTATATAGGCAAATATTGGCAATAAACGTCCCTTTCTTAAACTGCCTTTAATTAGTACTGGCATCAACTGTAATAAATATATTTCCCCAGGAAAAGAAAAAAATGTCCAATTAGGAAAAAAACAGATTCCTGCGTATTTGAGAACAAGGGAATGAGCATGGTTGAGTGTGAAGGTCGCAGAAGGTTAAAGCATGGAATTTGAGTTCTAAGGAGATCTGGTGATTAAGTCTCTTTCATCCTCATTGTCTATGTTCATAAGTTAGGGGTCACTTGGCCGGTGTGGCACAGTGGTTGAGCATCGACCTATGAACCAGGAGGTCAGGGGTCGATTCCCGGTCAAGGGTACAGGCCCAGGTTGGGGGGTCCATCCCCAGTGGGGGGGCGTGCAGGAGGCAGCCAATCCGTGATTCTCTCTCATCATGGATGTTTCTATCTTTCTCTCTCCTTTCCTCTCTGAAATCAATAATATATATGTATATATATTATATACATTATAATATATATAATATATATGTATATATATTATATATATATATAGAGAGAGAGATGATGTAGATAGATATAGATATAGATATAGATATAGATGATATAGATATAGGTATAGATATAGACAGATATAGATGATATAGGTAGAGATAGAGATAGAGATAGAGATAGAGATAGAGATAGAGATAGAGATAGAGATAGATAGATATAGATATAGATGATAGAGATAGATAGAGATAGAGATGGAGATAGAGATAGAGATAGAGATAGAGATAGAGATAGAGATAGAGATAGAGATAGAGATAGATAGATATATATGTAGATGTAAAGGTAGAGATAGAGATAGAGATGATTGCAGGTTTGATTCCTAATCAGGGCACATCCAAGAATCAACCAATGAATGCAGGCGGGGGTGGAACGATAAATTGATGTCTCTTTCTTTCTCTTTCAAGTCAACAGGAAAATATGATGACAGTATAAAAGATCTGACTCTCTTAGGTACAAGTGACCTCAATATTGGAATAAAAGCATCCCTAGTAACATCATATATATATGTTTACAGTAGAGACCCAGTGCACGGATTCATGCACAGGGGTGAAGTGGGGTTCCCTCAGCCTGGCCTGCACCCTCTCACCATCCGGGACCTCTTGGGGGACATAGCAGCCCACCAAGCAGCAGGCAGCCAGGGAGGAGTCCGAGCTGTTCACACTCATCCCAGCCCACTGGGCCTGCCTCTGCAGCTCGCCAGCCTTGAGCCCGGCAGCTAGCTGAGCGGCGCTCGCCCTGTGGGAGCGAACACACCACCAGGGGGCAGGCAGCTCCTTTGTTGAGCATCTGCCCCCTGGTGGTCAGTGCATGTCATAGCAACTGGTCGATCTGTTGTTCCCATCATTCGGTCATAACGATCGTACGGTCGATTAGGCTTTTATATATATAGATGTGTATATATATATATATATATATGTATGTATATATATATATATATTCTTATTGATTTCAGAGAGCAAGGGAGAGGGAGATAGAGATAGAAACATCCATGATGAGAGAGAATCATGGACCGGCCGCCTCCTGCACGCCCCCTACTGGGGATAGAGCCCACAACCCGGGCATGTGCCCTGACCGGGAATCGAACCCTGACCTCCTGGTTTATAAGTCGATGCTCAACCACTGAGCCACGCCAGCCAGGCCCTCATAAAACAGAAGTCAGGATGGAATACGTCTTATTTCCACCAACTCGGTAGAATTCGATGACGCAAAGAATCTGGCTGCAATTTACGAAGCGAGTGATTTACAAGATGAATTGTAAAAACTACGTGCAATCCTGTGCTTTTTCTCTGCTGTGTCTGATTTTCTTTTCGCCCAGCAAACACCCCGTATAAAACATGGCATCGAGCCCCTGTCACCTCCATAGCAGCGCGAAAAGCTCTTTACTGAATTGCTGGATAGCACGATGTCTTCCCATCCAAATATGTATTTTTTTAAATGGAACTACCCCAGCGGCTGACTGCCAAGTACGATGCAGTCCTGTAAAGCAGCCATCGTACGTTTCATAAAAATGAATCATTCCACTCATTTCTGGTTTTTTTTCCTCTTTTTTTTGGTTTCTTCCAAATCTGCTTTCCAACCCATATATTATATTTAAGGGGGAAGCAAGAATCAAGTCCGTTGCCCTGAACGTCAGGACACAATTACTTTTTGAAGGGGATTATGCTTCGTTTCGTTGTGGTTTATAACGAAATTGAGTTCTGACAAGATGCGTGTATTTATGTCAAACACCATCCTTCTGGTGAACATGTGAGTCAAAGCCAAGAGTGAACATCTGTGTCTTTGCCCGGCTGGCGTGGCTCAGTGGTTGAGCATCAACCTAGGAACCAGGAGGTTATGGGTTCAATTCCCGGTCAGGGGCACAGGCCCGGGTTGTGGGCTTGATCCCCAGTGTGGGGCGTGCAGGAGGCAGCTGACCCATGATTCTCTCTCAGCATGAATGTTTCTCTCTCTCTCTCCCTCTCCCTTCCTCTCTGAAGTACATAGATAGATAGATAGATAGATAGATAGATAGATATAGATATAGATATAGATATAGATATAGATATAGATATAGATATAGATATAAATATAGATATAGATATATATCTTTCTTTATTTTTTATTTTTTAAATATATTTTTATTGAATACAGAGAGGAAGGGAGAGGGAGATAGAAACATCCATGATGAGAGAGAATCACAGATCGGCCGCCTCCCGCACGCCCCCTACTGGGGATGGAGCCCACAACCCGGGCATGTGCCTTTGACTGGGAGTCGAACCCTGACGTCCTGGCCCAATACATTTTTCTTTAGTGCCCAGTGCTGTGGGGATTGGGCTGTCATGCCTGTTCAATCCCTCTGTCTTTTGCTTCTGTTTACCAGGCTCCCGTTTCGAAGTGAGGGTTTACGGAGGGAGAGCTCTGTGGAAGTTGTTATTTGCAAGGTATTACCTTGTGAGGGATGCTGGTGTACTGATGGCGGAAATAAAAAAAAAAATGATGATGGCATTGCACGGTGAAGCTGGCCTGAACAGTAAATGAAAATGTGCAGCAGTGACAAGAATATATTTCAGCCTGGCCTATCTATACCAATAAAAGGGTAATGTGAAAATTGACCCTAACAGCAGAACGACTGAGAATGACTGGTCACTATGACACACACTGACCACCAGGGGCAGACACTCAATGCAGGAGCTGCCCCCCTGGTGGTCAGTGCGCTCCCACATGGGGGAGCTCTGCTCAGCCACAAGCCAGGCTGATGGCTGCCAGCACAGCGGTGGTGGTGGGAGCCTCTCCCACCTCCTTAGCAGCGCTAAGGATGTCTGACTGCAGCTTAAGCCTGGTCCCCACTGGCAAGTGTACATCCCCTGAGGGCTCCCGGGCTGCCATAGGGATGTCTGACTGCCATCTTAGGCCCAATCCCCCAGGGAGTGGGCCTAAGCCAGCAGGTGGACATCCCCCAAGGGGTCCCAGACTGCGAGAGGGCACAGGCTGGGCTGAGGGTCCCCCACAAGTGCACAAATTTTTGTGCACCGGGCCTCTAGTCTATACTAGTAAAAGGGTAATATGCTAATTAGAGCAGACGTCTTCGGGACGACCTTCCGGACATCCTTCCGGACGAAGCAGCGGTGGCTGCATGGGCAGTAGATCAGGTAGCCACTCACGGCTGTGAAGGGCCCAGGCTCAGGCCGGCAGTGGCAGCAGCAGCAGGGTATTAGGGGCGGCGCCTTCGCCTAATCCGCCTGGTCGTCTCCTGCAGAGGGAGGCCAGACTGCGGCTTAGGCCAGGGCCAAAGCACAGGCAGTTAGGGGTGATCAGGCCAGCAGGGGAGCAAGTTAGGGGCGTTCAGGCCAGCAGGGGAGCAAGTTAGGGGTGATCAGGCCCACAGGGGAGGAAGTTACGGGCCATCAGGAAGGCAGGGGAGGAAGTTAGGGGCAATCAGGCCCACAGGGGAGGAAGTTAGGAGCCATCAGGAAGGCAGGGGAGGAAGTTAGGGGCGATCAGGCCAGCAGGGGAGGAAGTTAGGGGCCATCAGGAAGGCAGGCAGGCGAGCGGTTAGGAGCCAGTGGTTCCGGATTGCACGAGGGATGTCTTGCAGGGATTGGGCCTAAACCAGCAGTCGGACATCCCCTGTGGGGTCCCAGATTGGAGAGGGTGCAGGCTGGGCTGAGAAACCCTCCCCACCCCCACCCATGCATGCATTACATGCACCGGGCCTCTAGTCCTATATAGTAAAAGCCTAATATGCTAAATGTCTGGTTGACCAGTTGTCCATTCAATCAATCAAAGCATAATATGCTAATGATATGCTAAGGTTGCTCAACCACTCGCTATGACGTGCACTGACCACCAGGGGGCAGACAGTTGACCGATTGACCAGTCGCTATGACATGCACTGACCACCAGGGGGCAGACAGTCGACCGATTGACCAGTCACTATGACATGCACTGACCACCAGGGGGAAGATGCTCCAACTGGTAGGTGAGCTTGCTGCTGGGGTCCGGCCAATCGGGACTGAGTGAGACGGGCCGGACACGCCCTGGAGCCCTCCCGTGGTCCCTCCCCGGCTGGCCAACCTCCCGCGTCCCTCCCTTGCCCCGATTGTGCACCAGTGGGGTCCCTCGGCCTGGCATGCACCCTCTCGCAATCTGGGCTGAGGGACACCCCCCCCCAAGTGCACGAATTTCGTGCACCAGGCCTCTAGTGAAATAAAAAAATATATATATTCAAAATAAAAGATTATTGGAAAGCTCCTGGAATTGCGTTAATATCCACAAGGCCACTCAGCCAGTGACAAAATATTGCCTATTTTCTCAAACGCATCAGGAAGAATGGACCAATACTGACCACATTATGATTTGACCTAAGACAAATGCCCAGACATTTCACAGACCAAAAACTCTAAGGATGCGTATCCTCACCGGAGGGCCATTAGCAGAAATTACGCGGCGAAATGACAACCGGAAAAATCCCCAAATGAGTGTCAGTGAAGGAACACGCAAGGAATGAGCGTGTTTCGCATAAACACGTGTGCGTCCTGCTTCTCTCGTAGGCGTTTTAAAAATGTTTGCAGTGATTTCACACCTTTGCTCGCAGTTTATGCTTCTGTGAGAAATATGAAATCGCACCCGCGATGTGACTATAGCTCGTTAGCGGTATTGGGTATGATCTCCTGTGGTGCCTACAGGGAATTTTCTCAATTTCATCCTATTTTAAATCTTTTGTTCACCCTCTTTTTCTCTCTCTTTCTCACCCACCGTCTTCTGAATGGCGTTTCTTTTTTTAATTTTTGCTTTCTTGTGCTCCACCGTAAATTTAATTCCCTTCTTCCCGTGCAAACTGTCCCTTGGTAATTATTTTTTCCTGCCCTAAATAGTAAAGGCGGGTCTTATAATTATTTGCCCTGAGTATCTTTTTTTCTTCCTATTTCCCTGATTTAACAACTGAGCTGGACCCAAACGTCTAGAAATTGAAATAAGGGTAGTTTTAAAAACACAATGTCAGTAGGTTTTTTTGTTGTTGTTTTATTTGTCTTATTATTATTATTATTGGTTAATCCTCACATGGAAATATTTTCCCCATTGATTGATTGATTGATTTTATTTTTATTTTTTAACCAGAGGCCCGATGCACGAAATTCGTGCAAAAGGCTCGGCCCTCACAGCCCCGGCTTCGCCTGGGTGGCCGTCCGGAAGGACGTCCGGAAGGTCGTTTGGCTGTCTTGTCTAATTAGCATATGATGCTTTTATTGTTATAGATTCAGAGGTCCAGGTGGCTAGTTAAGTCATGGCTTATTGTATATTCCCCACTGTGGCGGGGGGGGGGGTGGAGCTGGAAATCCTATCAAATGACATTTTTAAACTTTACAAAACACACCGGTATTTTACACCCCAAACCCCCCAAAATTTCCAAACGCTAACAATGAAATCAAGAAACAACATTCAAAGGAAATTTAATATACTGACACCTTTTATATCTGAGTACGAGCCACTCACTCGCAAAGATTGGCAAAGAAGGCCGAATTGAGCCGAATGTCTAAATTAGCACAATTAGAATGTGTGTTAATTAAATCCTGTTTGTATTTTATTTTATTTTACTAGTCTTTTACTTATTTAATCCGCACACAAGGATATTTTTCCATTGATTTGAGAGAGAAATATTGATGAGAGAGAAACACATCGATGGGTTGCCTCCTGCATGCACCCCGATCAGGGAGGAACCTGCAACTGAGGTACATGCCCTTGACCAGAATCGAACCCAAGACCCTTTGGTCTGCAGGCTGATGCTCTATCCACTGAGCCAAACTGGCAAGGGCTGTATTTTATATTTTTTTATTTTATTTTATTATTTTATATTATTTTTATTTTACTTATTTTGTTTTATTATTTTGTATTTTATTTATTTTATTTTATTTTATTCTATTTGATTTGATTTGATTTGATTTGATTTGATTTGATTTGATTTTATATTATGTTATTTTATTTTATTTTATACTAGAGGCCCGGTGCACGGATTCGTGCACATTGAAAAGAAATTAATTAGAAGGTGGCCAGCAGGGTGGGCCAGGGCGAGACAGGCCAGACGCGCCCTGGAGCCAACCTCCCTCAGTCCCTCCCTGGCCGGTGCACCTGGGGCAGCCCCGGGGCTCACAGGGGGTCTACAGAGTGAGTAGGGAGGGTCCCTCCAACAGGTGGGGTCCCTCATCCTGGCCTGGGGGGATCAGGCCAAAACCAGCTCTCCGACATCCCCCAAGGGGCCCCAGAGTGCGAGAGGGCACTCAGCAAAGTTGCTGTCACTTGGCAACTTCTGCGTTGAGCGTCTGCCCCCTGGTGGTCAGTGTGCGTCATAGCGACTGGTCAGATGGTCAGACGGTCGGATGGTTGGACGGTCATTAGGCTTTTACATATATAGATGTTAAATTTATTTTACTATTGAGAATATTTCAAATGTCCCCCCCCTTCTACGCATCTTGCACCCCACCCCAGGCCTTCACCATTCCATTGACTTGAGAGAGAGAGAGAGAGAGGAGAGAGAGAGAGAGAGAAACATCGACGTGAGAGAGACACATGGGTTGGTTGCCTCCTGCACAGGCGCCCTGACTGACTGGCAGATCGAACCTGTACCCCAGGTCTGCGCCCTTGACCAGGAATCAAACCCAAGACGCTTTGGTGCTTGCGGCCAACACTCTAACCACTGAGCCACACCGTCCAGGGCCAAATGCATTATTTGTTTATTTTAAAATATATATATTTTCTTTGATTGATTTTAGAGAGGAAGAGGGAGAGAGAGACATTAATGATGAGAGAGAAGCATGGATCGGCTGCCTCCTGCACACCCCCTACTGGGGATCGAGCCGGCAACCCCGGGCAGGTGCCCTTGACCGGGAATCGAACCTGTGACCCCCTGGTTCCTAGGTAGACGCTCAACCACTGAGCCACGCCCCCGGCCGGGCTAAATGAGTTTTTATGTCCCCACAACAGCCACGTGTCAGACAAAGAAATATGGAAAAGTCGTGTCCGCACCGTAGGAAACAGTGCCTGATAGAGTTGGCATTTAATGTTCTAGAAAAACAAACCAATAACAAAAACAAAAACAAAAAAAGAAAACGGCTCCATACAGTTCTCTAAGATGTCTTCATTAGCGGGCTTGGTGCAGAAAAACTCCCAGAGAATAGAAATTCTTGCAAGTGTATGACTGATTAGCTGTCCTTAAGCAATTAGCTGGTGCAGTAGAATTCCATTTACACCTCTCATCATAACTGTGGGAGGACTTTTAATGGGGAAACAAACTAAGTCCTAAATTAGTATTTCTGTCTAAAATAGGTGAGCTCAAAGACAGTCATTTATTTTTAAATTTTTTAATTTGATCTCAGAAAGGAAGGGAGAGGGAGAGAGAAACATCCATGAGGAGAGAGAATCATGGACCGGCTGCCTCCTGCACGCCCCCTACTGGGGACCGAGGCCGCCACCCGGGCCTGTGCCCTTGACCGGGAATCAAACCCAGGACCTCCTGGTTCCTAGGTTGACGCTCAACCACTGAGCCACACCGGCCGGGCCAGATCTAATTTCTAACTCAGCAGAAAACAGAGCTGGGAAGGTATGTGTTGACTTCCCCAATAAACGCAATGAAAAATGTTTTTACAATACTGATTCTGAGCACTTCTATGGGTCTTATTTGTATCAGGATAATACAGTCCTGTTCATCTCAGTATCCCTGGTTTGTTTAAAAAATATTTTTTAAATGTTTTTTATTGATTTTTAGGGAGGGAGGAAGGGAGAGAGATAGAGAGAGATGAACATTGATGAAAGAGAATCATGGATCGGCTGCCTCCTACACGCCCCCTACTGGAGATGGATCCTGCAACCCGGGCATGTGCCCTTGACCGGGAATCGAACCCTGACCTCCTGGTTCTTAGGTCGACATTCAACCACTGAGCCACACTGGCCAACCTATCTATATATATAAAAGCCTAAGCAACAGTTGGACCGTTCAACCGGTCGACCGGTAACTATGACGCACACTGACCACCAGGGGGCAGATGCTCCAACCAGTAGGTTAGCTTGCTGCTTGGCTCCGGCCCATTGGGACTGGGCTAGATGGGCTGGACACCCCCTGGAGTGCTTTGACCTGGCCTGTGCCCTCTCACAATTCGGGACCCCTGGGGGTGGGGGGGGGTGTCCGCAGGCCAGGCCAATGTACCCCACTGGTGAACGAATCTGTGCCCCCAGCAGCAAACGAACTTACTGGTCAGAGTATCTGCCCCCCCTGGTGGTCAGTGCAGGTCATAGCAAGCGGTTGAGCGGCCTTAGCATATCATTAGCATGTCACGCTTTGATTGGTTGAACGAACAACTGGTCGACCACACACTTAGCATATTGGGCTTTTATTCTATAGGATATTGTGTTTCCCAACTTGGAAAACCTGATTCTTTTTCCAGTGGGCGTTGCTCATTCTCTGGCCACCTTTTTGGGGGGTGGCAGAGGGTCCTATAGACTTCTGGTCCAGAGACTAGCAAGGATGTTAAATTACCCCCCCATCCCGTATAAGACAGATTGGTCAGGCCTCAAATGTTTATAGTGCATTTATAGTGCATTTTCCCTTCCTTCCTTCCTTCCTTCCTTCCCTCCTACATATATTTTCCTTATTTCCTCTCTCCCTCTCTCCTCCCTCCCTATGCAATTATCTATCCGTTTGTCTCATTATCCTTCTCTCTCCCTATCTACACGCTTACACACGTCTGTGTGTGTGTCAGCGTTCATGTAGGAACCACGGTGCCATGTGAACATTCCTTTCACACGAAAGAAGGGCTGTTTGCTGTCGTGTCCTCTTGACGGCTTATCTCATGTTGGAAGTTCAATGAAACAGGTGAACAATGTAAAACCGGTTTCCGGGAAAATTAAGACTTGCAAAAATAAAAATAAAATTAAAAGGAACCCCATGGTGATTCGGTGTGAGCGCGTAAACAGCTCACCCGAAATAAGTGTTATTTATCTCAAGCAAAATCAAAGGATTCCGTGGGAGGGCCGACACGCTGCTCACCCCAGGAGTCCGGACCTAAAGGCACCGCCGTTTAATAACAAAAAAAATAAAATACAGGCATTTTTTTGTTTTACCAGCCAGAACACAGAGAGAAGGTCCCATAAGGATTTGATAGCTATTTCTATCAAATTATACCGGACGTAGGGGGATAGGAAAGCTAGCAGGCATCACCTCGAAGAGAAATTCGTAACATTTAGCTGGATAAGAAATGAGATATAGTGTCTGGCTGGTGTGGCTCAGTGGTTGAGCATCAACCTATGAACCAGGAGGTCACGGTTCGATTTCTGGTCCAAGGCACATGCCCGGGTTGTGGGTTCAATCCCCAGTAGGGGGCATGCAGGAGGCAGACGATCCATGATTCTCTCTCATCATTGATATTTCTATCTATCTCCCCCTCTCCTTCCTTTCTGGAATCAATAAAAAATTTTAAAACATAAAATAAAAGACTGATTCAACTTTCTGTTGATTTGGGTTATCTGGGACTCTCTGGGTGAAGTCGGATTGGGTGGCCATGTTGTGTTTTGGACTTATGTGTGTCTTCATTGACTTATGTTTTGGGGCTATACATAGAAATGTGGTTTTCTTAATGCATATACCTCCGTACAAGAGAAAGTTACTGATTTTAAATATACTGTTCAATGACGGCTCTCAGATATCTGTTAACAGGTATACATCATCCATAACTAGAGAAAGTCTATGCTCACAAGTTCAACCATCAACATCATCACCATCATCACCATGACCATCATCACCACCATCATCATCATCACCACCATTATTACTATCATCACCGTCATCATCACCATCATCATTATAACCATCATCACCACCATCATCACCATCATCATCACCACCATTATTACTATCATCACCATCATCATCACCATCACCATCACCATCACCATCATCATCACCATCATCACTATTATCATCATCACCACCACCACCATCACCACCATCATCATCATCACCACCATTATTACTATCATCACCGTCATCATCACCATCACCATCACCATCACCATCATCATCACCATCATCACCATCATCACCATCATCACCATTATCATCATCACCACCACCACCATCATCATCTTCACCACCATTATTACTATCATCACTGTCATCACCACCGTCATCACCACCGTCATCACCACCATCATCACCACCATCACCACCACCATCACCACCCTCATCACCACCATCACCACCCTCATCACCACCAGCATCATCACCATCATCACCATCACCATCACCATCACCATCATCACTAAGGCAGGTGGTGGGAATATGTTAAGTTCATACAAATAAAAACAAAAAAAGAGACGACAAAATCCCCATGTCTGTTCATGACTAGTAGATGTAAATCCATCACCATTTTTTTAAAAATATATTTATTTATTTATTTATTTATTTCAGAGAGGAAGGGAGAAGGATAGAAAGATAGAAACATCCATGATGAGAGAGAATCATCGATGGGCTGCCTCCTGCACAAATCCACTGGGGATCGAGCCCACAACCCAGGCATGTGCCCTTGACCGGGAATCGAACCTGGGACCCTTCAGTCCACCGGCCGACGCTCTATCCACTGAGCCACACCAGCCAGGGCAATCCATCACCTTTCTAGCATGTTCCTCCCTCCCTTCCTCCCTCTAGCCCTCACCTTCCTCCTCCCTTCCTCCCACCTCCCTTTCTCTCTCCTCTCTCTCTCTCTCTCTCTCTCTCTCTCTCTCTCTCTCTCTCTCTCCCTCTCTCCCTCCTTTGCTATTCAAAGCAAATCCTCCATAATGAGAAGACCCCTTTACCAACGTTTCTTTGAACGTTTTGGAGCATGAACGTGGCCTCGTTTCATTGAAGAGGCGTTTCTCCTGTTCAATTCCCTGACCTCGGAGTACGTGCTTTTTCAATCCCCTCCACGATGAGCAGGGAGAAGCAAGACTCCACATGCCTGGAATCGGTATGAGCCTTTTATACGATTATCTGCATCCACCCCGCCGCAGAGCGCCCAGCATGTCAGAAAGGGAGTCTTTTTTTAAAAAAAGATGATTGTTCCTCTCAAGTCTTTATAGAACAGCCCGCCCCGTGGCGGGAAAAGCCCATATTTGGGGGATATTAACGGGGACGGTGACAGGCTAATGACAGCTCAGAGATTTGCAGACCCAGAGGACTGTGTGAAGGGAGACAGCTCGAAGGAATAGGCAACTGACACAAATCAGATCACCCCTGATTTGTTTTCCTATTTTTTTTCTTTTTCGTCTCTCTTTTTTTTCCCCTCCCCATGAAGCCAAGAGAGAAATCAGGGGATTCAACCAATAACTCAGCTCATTCTCACTCCAACTGTGAAAGAATCTATACTAATAAAAGGGTAATATGCTAATTAGACTGGGAGACCTTCCGGACGTCCTTCCGGACAAAGCCATGGTGGCAGGGGCCGAGTCAGAGGAGGTTAGGGGTGATCAGGCCAGCAGGGGGGGGCAGTTGGGGGCAAGCAGGCCAGCATTGGGGGGCAGTTGGGGGCAGTTTAGTCCCACAGGGATCGGGCCTAAACCGGCAGTCGGACATCCCCCAAGGGGGTCCCAGATTGGAGACGGTGCATGCTGGCCTGAGGGACACCGCCCTCCCCCCACCGTGCACGAATTTTGTGCACCGGGCCACTAGTTTTGACTATAAAACAACAGATCCACAGACTGCAGCCGACCGGCCAAATCTAGCTTCCTGTATATTGTTCTTGCGTAACAAGCTGACATTCATGTGTTTACGTGTTTAAATGGTTGAGAACAAATTTTTTTAAAGAAAGAATACGATTTTAGGACATACGAAGTCGGCATGACCAACCCAGCCTCAACGTCACTCTAAACCAGGGATTTTCACCTGGTTGGTGTGGCTCAGTGGTTGAGCGTCGACCTATAAACCAGGAGGTCCCGGGTTCGATTACCGTTCAGGGCACGATCCCCAGTAGGGGCGTACTGGAGGCAGCTGATCCATGATTCTCTCTCATCATTGATGTTTCTCTCTCTCTCTCTCTCTCTCTCTCTCTCTCTCTCTCTCTCTCTCCTTCTCTCTTTCTCTCTCTCTCTCTCTTCCTCTCTGAAATCAATAAAAAATATTAAACCAGCGATTTTCAACTGATATGCCACAAGAATTTTTGAAACATACAGTACCTGACTATGCAGTCAGGGGCACTGACTTCTCTTCCCTTAGATTCTCAAATTAAAAAAAAAAAAAATGACAACAGCCAACACAACCATAGCCATCCAGTGTGAACGAATCAAAATCATACCTATTTTTTTTTTTGGACAGATTAGCAAAAATACATGTTTTAATGTGCTGTAGGAATTTAGTAATGAGTGTATGGGGGCCATGAGATGTAAAAGGTGAAAAAAAAATCCCTGTTCTACAGAAAAACATGCCCACTCTTCAAATTGGCTGTATTGACTGTAAGAAAAAAATATTCCGCAAACACCGGATTTAGGGGAGTCGTGGGGGAAGAGAGGACTCAGAGAGAGAATAGCTATCCTACAGCTTTCACGTTCCACATGGAAAATACTTTCCAAGTCTTTATTAAAGACAAAAACTATAATATTTTTTAAAATAGGTTTTTATTGATTTCAGAGAGGGAGAGGGAGAGAGAGAGAAACATCCATGATGAGAGAGAATCATGGATCGGCCGCCTCCCGCACGCCCCTTACTGGGGATCGAGCCTGCCACCTGGGCATGGGCCCTGATCGGGAATCAAACCCAGGACCTCCTGGCTCATAGGTCAAAGCTCAACCACTGAGCCACGCCTGAGGCCAGTTTTTCTTCCTTATGCCTGTTTTCCAGGCCGAAATGGAATGTGTTGGGCCCAAGCTATAAAGCTGTCCCCATCTCAATCCCCGATCACCTTGAACACTGGCTTTGGATAACACACAAAAAAAGTAAATAAATAAAAATAAAAAAAATGAGAGCATTTCTGCTTCTTCATGGCACATCCGCTCAGAGAACACCAACCCCCTCAAAGCACGTTGGCTCCCCTCTTCCATTTTCCTAATAGGCTCAGGCCGAAGGCACTGGAGAGCTGAAATATAACCGTGGAAATGCAATGGAGCCGGGTAATGAAATAGAGGCTCGGAGCTATAACCCCCAAATAGGATTCTGAAAAGCTATTTGGCCAGCGTAATAGAGCCCCATCGCCTGGCCAGGGGCTGTGAGTCTGGGAAATGCTTGCGTGCAGTGCCACCGTGAATGGTCCACGGTGTGGGCCGTGTCCTGGCCGTTGGAATCAAGCCCACTGCCTGGCTAGCAAGGAATGGAGGCCCCAAGTCCCGTCTCTGGCTTTGAAATGCAGCCACGGTATCTGTTGTGGGTCCCCTAGGGTTAAGGGTAGGATCATCTGGGAGCGCGTGAGGTAATCAATAGGATAAGCCCGTGGCCGGCAAACTGCGGCTCGCGAGCCACCTGCGGCTCTTTGGACCCTTGAGTGTGGCTCTTCCTAAGCCTTAGGAGGACCCTAATTAAGTTAATAACAGTGTACCTACCTATATAGTTTAAGTTTAAAAAAATTTGGCTCTCAAAAGAAATTTCAATCGCTGTCCTGTGGATATTTGGCTCTGTTGACTAATGAGTTTGCCGACCACTGGGTTAAGCTGATCTGAGATAAAGGAGTCACCACCACCACCCTCATCATCATCATCACCACCATCATCTCATTGTCATCATGACCAACATCATCACCACCACCACCGGCATCATCACCATCATCATCTCATCGTCATCATGACCAACGTCATCACCGCCACCACCAGCATCATCACCATCATCATCTCATCGTCATCATGACCAGCATCATCACCATCACCGTCATCACCACCACCATCATCTCATCGTCATCATGACCAACGTCATCACCGCCACCACCAGCATCATCACCATCATCATCTCATCGTCATCATGACCAGCATCATCACCATCACCGTCATCACCACCACCATCATCTCATCGTTATCATGACCAACGTCATCACCACCACCACCAGCATCATCACCATCAGCATCTCATCACCACCATCTTATTATCATCATCATCATCATCACCATCATCTTACTACCATCACCACTATCATTATAATCATCACCATCACCATCATCATCATCTTAGCACCATCATCACTATCATTATAATCATCACCATCACCATCATCACCATCATCACCATCACCACCATCATCATCTTCACACTACCACTACCACCACCATCATCTTCTCATCACCATAATCTCATCACCACCATCTTATTTTCATCACCATCGTCATCATCATCACCATCACCATCACCATCACCATCATCGTCATCATCATGAAGTAAATGATGTTATTGAGTATGTATTCAAATGTAATTGATACATATGGATATGTGTACACATATATTATGTGCATATCTAAATATATCAATTATATTCTACTTTTAATATATTTTTATTGATTTGCTAATATGCTAATGATATGCTAAGGGCATCAATGCTATGACGTGCACTGACCACCAGGGGGCAGAAGCTCTGACCAGCTGGGGTCCGGCCGATCGGGACTGAGCAAGACAGGCTGGACACACCCTGGAGCCCTCCCACGGTCCCTCCCCAACTGGCCACACTCCCGTGTCCCTCTCTGGCCCCGATCGTGCACCAGTGGGGTCCCTTGGCCTGGCCTGCACCCTCTCGCCATCCAGGACCCCTCGTGGGATGTCGGAGAGCCAGTTTCAGCCCAATCCCACAAGCCAGGCTGAGGGACCCCACTGGTGCACGAATTTGTGTACTGGGCCTCTAGTTACTTTTTTTTAATATATATTTTTTATTGATTTTTTAAAGAAAGGAAGGGAGAGGGATAGAGAGCTAGAAACATCGATGAGAGAGAAACATCGATCAGCTGCCTCCTGCACGCCCCCCACTGGGGATGTGCCCGCAACCAAGGTACATGCCTTTGACCAGAATCGAACCTGGGACCCTTGAGTCCCCAGGCCAACTCTCTATCCACGGAGCCACACCTGTCAGGGCCGAGAATATGATTTTAAATGAACCTTCCTTTCAAAAAACAGACACATTACAAACAGCCCCTCTATACTAAGAAAAGGGCAGTATGCTAATTAGACCGGGAGACCTTCCGGACGTCCTTCCGGACCAAGCCATGGTGACGGGGCTGAGGTAGAGGCAGTTGGGGGCAGCGGGGGCAGCTGGGGGCGAGCAGGCTGGCGGAGGGCGGGGGCAGTTGGAGGTGAGAAGGCCAGCAGGGGGCGCCACTTGGGGTTGAGCAGGCCGGCGGGGGGGAGAAATTGAGGGCAATCAGGCTGGCGGGGGGGGCAGTTGGGGGAGAGCAGGCCGGCAGTGGGGACAGTTGGGGGCAATCAGGCTGGCGGGGGGGGGGGGAGTTGGGGGAGATCAGGCCAGCAGGGGGGGGCAGTTGGGGGCGATCAGGCCGGCAGGCAGGTGAGCAGTTAGGAGCCAGCGGTCCCAGATTGGGAGGGGGATGTCCGACTGCCGGTTTAGGCCCCATCCACATGCCTCTCCCTTTATATATATATATATATTTTTCCCGTTTCAATAAACAGCCAACCCGGTGTTTTTTTTTTAACTAACAGAATGACTTAAATAAACAAAACAAAATTAAATCAGGGAGAAAATAAAACTCCTGAAGCTCCCCCTCCATCCCCGAGGCCCTAATGATTTCAGTCTGCAAAGCGCTCCCAATTAGGAGAAGGGAACGCTGGGATTTCAGGAGGGATCATGAAGCCGGTTCGATTCAGATTCATGGCGACAGGCGGCAGGCATCTCCTCGTCCCCGTTGCGTCCTGTGAGCGATCACCATTCATCTCAATTCGTGCGGAAGCGACGAGGATTAATGCGGGCTCCGCACACACACGTCCCAGGCGAGAATAGCTCGCTCCCGCCTGTAATGTTCCCGGACCTCAGCCGTGTCCCTGAGAGACAAGGAGAGGAAAATGAAGGAAGAAATTAGGCTCAGCATCTTTTCGACCTTGACAAGCACATGACCTTCTGCATCTCACGCTTTTTTGGGGGGGTGACTTCGATCCCCTCTCTTTGTGATGCCTGCGTGAGGGGCAGACATGGAAGTTTGGGGACCAGCTACAATGATAAGAAATATTAATCCTTAATGATAAGAAATATTAATACTAGAGGCCCGGTGCACGAATTCGTGCACCAGTGGGGTCCCTCGGCCTGGCCTGCAGGGATGGGGCCGAAACCGGCTCTCCGACACCCCCCAAGGGGTCCCGGATGGCAAGAGGGTGCAGGCCAGGCTGAGGGACCCCACTGGTGCCAGATCGGGGGCCAGGGAGGGACATGGGAGGGCTCCAGGGTGTGTCTGGCCCGTCTCGCTCAGTCCCTATCAGTCGGACCCCAACAGCAAGATAACCTATTAATCGGTGTGTCTGCCCCCTCGTGGTCAGTGCACGTCATAGCGACTGGTCGACCGGTCGACTGTCTGCCCCCTGGTGGTCAGTGCACGTCATAGCGACTGGTTGACCGGTCGACTGTCTGACCCCTGGTGGTCAATCCATGTCATAGCGAGCAGTTGAACAGCCTTATATACATATAAAACATAGTGCTAACTGCACAAGCACATGAACCGTTATAGACTATCTACAAACCCAAAGCCCATCTCATCTTCTCACGAAGACGTGGATAGAGCGTCGGCCTGCGGACTGAAGGGTCCCGGGTTCGATTCCGGTCAAGGGCATGGACCTTGGTTGCGGACACATCTCCACTGTGGGGCGTGCAGGAGGCAGCTGATCGATGTTTCTCTCTCATCCATGTTTCTAACTCTCTATCCCTCTCCCTTCCTCTCGGTAAAAAATCAATAAATATATATATAGAAATAATAATAATCTATTATGCCTTTGTACGCAAATTTTTTCCCTCTCTCTCTCTCTGTGATACCATCGTTGTCATTCCTGGAGCCACAAGGCAGACTCGCATCTGCCTCTCGGATCTCCATCGTTATCTATCGATCGGTGCGTGTGCGTCCCTAGAACCTGCTATGAATTATGGGATCAACTCCCAGCAATGGACCTTCTCCGTCTGTTTCTCACGTAGGGATCAAGGTCGTCCTACCAATGCCTCCTGTTTGGCGTTTCCATGACAGTGTGGAATCAACACTGATTTCCACGGAAAACATTGCTTTTATTTTGATTTTGTGTTTTGTATTTTGGTTGTTTTTTTTGGGGGGGGGGAGGGTTTTGGTTGAATCCTGAGATAAACACGGGGAGGCTTGGTGTCTATAATAATAAAAGCATAATATGCTAATTAGACCGGACAGCCGAACGACCTTCCGGACGTCCATCCGGACGACCTTCCGGACAACCTTCCGGGACAGGCTGGGGCTGCGAGGGCCGAGCCCCATGCACGGATTTCATGCATCAGGCCTCAGGTCTTTCTATGTTAAACATTTAAATAGCAACACGCACACCTAAGGTGAGCACCAGAATCTCGGGTCCACTAAAAATCATTCCGTGCATCCATCATGTTAAAAATTAACTGTGAAATGTTAGGCACGTGAGTCAGCATAAGGACATATCTACCCACTTAGCCCGGCCGGCGTGGCTCAGGGTTTGAGCGTCAACCTAGGAACCAGGAGGTCCCAGGTTCGAATCCCCGTCAAGGGCACAGGCCTGGGTTGCGGGCTCGATCCCAAGCAGGGGGCGTACAGGAGGCGGCCGATCCGTGATTCTCTCTCATCACTGATGTTTCTCTCCCTCTCCCGTCTTCTATAAAAGCAACAAAATGTATTTAAAAATATCTCCATATTTATAAAATTCGCTTATTCTAAAATGATGGCACTTTATTGATAATTTCCAGGTACTTGCCTTTAGTAAAATATTTATCTGGAACTTGCCTTGCTGCTGCATTTGTTTCTACAAAACCCCAAGTTTTCTTAACTTTTTGAGAAAAAAAAACAAAAAAACAAAAAAAAATAATCGACCAGGGCATCCATTCATCCATTTGATGTCTGCATCGGCGCCTTCTAATTTCCCTGCTGAGCGATTGAGTTTTCAAAGGAAAACTCCTGACCAAAAAAATAAATAAATAAAAATAAAAAAAATAAAAAATAAATACTTACGGGAAAGAAAGATTAGATTGGAGAAACCTGCCAATAGCACAAGCTTGCACATGGAGCAGCGATATTGATGGAGACGCCGGCACAGAAGGCAAGCATGCAGCTCGGTAATAAATAGGCCGGAAGGAAGGCAGCAGAAGAATGGAAAACGTGGCCCATACATTACTCCTGGTGCTGGGAGAAGGCTCATGGGATCAGGGAAGGAAACCGATTAATTTAAAAAAAAATAATAAAACAAATCCATGTTATCAAGTTTGCCATCCAAACCCCAGAAATCTGCCCGGCGTTTCGTGGAAGCCGTGGGTCTAGAACACGCTACATGGGATACCGATGTTTTCTGTTTATTTGCTCATTTTTGTGTTATTGGTATTTTTTTTAAATTGATTTCAGAGAGGAAGGGAGAGGCAGAGAGAGAGAGAGAGAGAGAGAAAGAGAGAGAGTCCCGATCAGCCAGACTCCAGCAGCAAGCTAACTGCCCTTCTGCCCCCTGGTGGTCAGTGCGCGTCATACCGAGCGGTTGAGCGGCCTTAGCAGATCATTAGCATATTACGCTTTGGTTGGTTGGACGGATGACCGGACGGACAACCGGACACTTGGCATATTAGGCTTTTATTCTATAGGAAGTGATACTTTTTAACACCCACCACAGCATGCCAGCTACCCAGAAGTCCATGTTCCTCGGCCCAACCCGTCTCAGAATACATTCGAGTATTAATTATCGAGTTGAGCCCCGTGAAATGATCCCTTCTGACCTATGGAAATGGCAGCTTCGTACCGCAACCTGTTAGAGTCTCAGTGAATGTGAATAATAAAATAGAGAATAAAATAATACTCCTTATTGCGACAAAAACACCCTTTTCATAACATTTTCCCAGAACGGCCTTGACCGATGCTTTTAGTTTTCCAATCCAACAGTTAGCAGAAAACAAGTCCAACTGTCATGCATTTGTTTATTCTATACGTTTTTTAAACCTTTTTTAAAAATATGTATTTTTATTTATTTCAGAGAAGAAGGGAGAGGGAGAGAGGAACACCAATGAGGAGAGAGAGAATCGGGGATCGGCTGCCTCCTGCACCCCCCTACTGAGGATCAAGCCCGCAACCCCGGCATGTGCCCTTGACTGGACTCAAACCCGGGACCCTTCAGTCCGCAGGTCGACGCTCTACCCACTGAGCCACACCGGCCTGGGCTTTCTACATTTCTCGAAGGACATGGCACGAAGGAGAATGCTTTAAATGTTGCCTTTATCAGCACTTTGGCAAGCTTTTCTGATTCCAAGTATAAAATATTATTTTTTAAAATACATTTTTATTTCTTGCAAAGATGCAAAGAGAGAGAGGGAGACAGAGATAAATATTAATGATGAGAGAGAATCATGGACCGGCTGCCTCCCGCACGCCCCCTACTGGCTGGGGATGGAGCCCGCAACCCCGGGATTCGAACCGCGACCTCCTGGTTCACAGGTTGATGCTCAACGGCTGAGTCACGCAGGTCCGGCCGGCTCCACATATAAATTAAAAATAATAATAACAATAATAATAATAATAATAAAAAAATAATAATAATAGTTATGGTGAGCGATCCGTCTCCCGGTCGAACTCCCGCGGGGACATTTTGCTTATGAGGCTTTTATATAGAGAGATTAAGTTTTTCGCAGCCATAATAGCGGCAAATAGCTTGCCACTCAGATATTTTAACTCCGAACAGGCGTCAGCAAACACAGGCCTGTCCCGCCTTGTAAGTGGTTGTCGCACACACAGGCAACGTTTTCGTTGTTGGAGAACTCACACCCCTGTAACGAATGACACGCCGATGATGTGGACACAGCCCGTGGGGTTTTAATTTCCCGTGAGCGCTCTCCCGTTCTCGGGGCTTATGCGCGGAGGCAAATTGTTTTTGCAAAAGTACATTTAGGCATATTTGTTCCGACAGCGTGGAGAGGGGGGTGGCGTCTTTACTGGGCATCGTGACCAATATATTCCTTTTTTTCTATTTTTTTTTCCTTTTTTTTTTTTGCATAATCCTCACCTGAGGATATTTTCCTATTGATTTTACGGGAGAGAGGAAGACGGAGAGAAACATCGATGGGAGAGAGAGACGCATTCATGGGTTGCCTGTCCCATGAACCCGGCCAGGGCCGGAAAGCTTGCAAACGAGGTATGTGCCCTTGACTGGGAATCGAACCCGGAACCCTTTAGTCCACAGGCCGACGCTCTAACCACTGAGCCGAACGGCCTTATTTTAAATGTTGCTGAATTGTCCTTTGTTCTCAGGGCCATCCCTGTACAGAATATGAAACCAGGTTTTCTTTTTTTTTCTTTTTTTGTAAATTTGAGTCTGAGAGCCAAAGAATCTCTATTTTTTTATCTTTTTTAATTAAAAATGTTTAATCAGAAATACGTAAATCAAAAATTTTACTTTAATCAAAAATGTTTTCCTCAAACCATTATTTTAATAAAAATTATTTTAGGGAAAAAATTATTTTTAATATTCACCCGATTATATTTTCCCCATTGATTTTTAGAGAGAGGGGGAGAGACAGAGAGAGACACGTCAATGGGTTGCCCCCCTGCACGCGCCCTGACCAGGTACCAGGCCGGGGAGGATCCTGCAACCAGGGGACGTGCCCTGGCCCGGGAATCGAACCCGGGACCCTTTGGTCCGCAGGCTGATGCTCTACCCACTGAGCAACACCGGCCAGGCACAGGGTCCTTTGCCTTCAATCAGGCTGCAGTCTCCTTAGTGCGAAGGGGCCATCCCTCCCGAATCCTCACCACCCCTTCGGCCGTGGCCTGCAGGAGGCAGCCGATCCGTGATTCTCTCTCATCTTTGATGTGTTTCTCTTTTTTTTTCTCTCTCTCTCTCCCCGTCTCTCCTTCCTCTCTGAAATCAATAAAAGATTATAAAAGGCTGACCGACCGACCGCCTGCCTAGATTGGCGCCAGCGAGAGCTTTGTAGGCACTGCGCATGCGCGCGTCAGCCTTTATTTTGTAAATCGCCAGGGCGCCTCCTATGTCCCGGCTGGTCGGTCGGACGGACGGTCAGACGGTCGGACGGTCGGACAGACGGTCGGACGGTCGGACGGACGGTCGGACGGACGGACGGTCGGACGGACGGTCACACCACTTAGTGATGACAAGCTGATCCTTTCATTTATTTGTTGTGGTTTGTTGTTTTTTTTTAATCGACACCCAAGGATACGTTTGCATTGATTTTTTGACAGAGAAGAAAGGCGAGAGAGAGAGAGAGAGAGAGAGAGAGAGAGAAACATGAATTGATTTCCTCCCATATCACCCCCCCCCCGCCACTGACCAGGGATCGAACCCGAAACCTAGGTATGTCCCCTGACCTGGCATCGAACCCTCAGCCTGTGGGTGAGTGGGGCAGCACTCCAACCAGCTGAGCCACACTGGCCAGGCACTGTGATCCTTTTACATACCATTGAGGTACCTATATATACAAAAGGCTAAGTGATCGATTGTCCAACCGTCCGTCCGACCGACCGTCCGACCGTCTGTCCGACCGTCCGACCGACCGACCGACCAGCCAGTACATAGGACGCACACTGGCAATTTAAAAATAGACGTTGACTCGCGCGTGCAAGACGCATAGAACGTGTTTTTACTCTTAATGCGGTAAACAGGAAGATATTAGAATAAGTTTAATCAGTTTATCAGTCACTGTTTCTATCAATGCTGTTTTTAGACAATGTTTTTGCTGTTTTTATATCATGTCTTTCTGATATCATGATGTTCATTTATTAATCAATTCATTAGTCATTGTTTCTATCAATGTTTTTAGACAATGTTTTTGCTGTTTTTATATCATGTCTTTGTTATATCACGATGTTCATTTATTAATCAATTTATTAGTCATTGTTTCTATCGATATTTTTTATATCATGTCTTTGTTGTTTTCATACCATGCTGTTATTCTTTATGCATTAATCGACTTACATAATATTTTCACATACATTTTTACTAGTTTTCGTTCATCTCTGACACTTCTATGATAGAGAAAGGGCGAATCGCAGTCTTAAGACATCTTGTATTTTTTTTTAAATATATTTTATTGATTTTTTACAGAGAGGAAGGTAGAGAGATAGAGAGTTAGAAACATCGATGAGAGAGAAACATCGATCAGCTGCCTCCTGCACACCCCCTACTGGGGATGTGCCCGCAACCAAGGTACATGCCCTTGACCGGAATCGAACCTGGGACCTTTCAGTCTGCAGGCCGACACTCTATCCACCGAGCCAAACCAGCTAGGGCAAGACATTTTGCATTCTAATTTTCTAACACTGTGTTACATATACTATTGTGACATGCAAATTTTTTTTGCAGTAAAATTGCCGCACGAATCTCTCTGCTAATTCACTTCCCTTCCTTGTGCACGAATCCATGCACCGGGCCACTAGTAAATAATAATTAGGAGTCCTTGATCGATGGGTTTGTATTGATCCATAGTTTAGACGACTCTCACGCATTAACGTGCGTGTGGCTCAGGGCTCTATTTTTTTTCCCCCTAATGCCCCCAGGTCAGGCATCTCCTCACGTAGGTAACCCAGCAGCCAGGTAATTTAGATGAATGAGCAATTACAGGCGCCCCTCGCGCCTTCTGCGCTGGGCCTGACTTTATAAATCAGTCGGTACCGGAGAGAAATCAAACGAGTCAGAAGAGGGATTTTGCAGAGAGGGAGACGGATGCCATGCTCTCCATGCATCTTTATTTTAAAAATATATTTTTATTGATTTCAGAGATAGGAACGGAGAGGGAGGGAGAGAGAGAGAGAGAGAGAAACGCCAATGATGAGAGAGAATCATGGATCGGCTGCCTCCTGCACGTCCCTGTCTGGGGATCGAACCCGCAACCCAGGCCTGTGCCCTTGACCGGGAATTGAACCCTGACTTCCTGGTTCCTAGGTCGATACCCAACCACTGAGCCATGCTGGCTGGGCTGCAACACAAGTGTGCATATATGCATCACCCATGGGCACAGACGATATGGGGGTGCGGGCCTGGGGAGGGAGGTGGGGGGGCTGGACGGGGTTAATGGGGGGGAATAGGAGCATCTGTAACACGTTCATCAATAACAAATTATTTAAAGAAAAAGAAAGCCAGTGTAAATTCTTTCGCTTTTGGTTTATTGAGCCGTCAGAAGACGCAGGGGGCAAAATAAATAAAATAAAAAAAGACCCATGACATATGTTCGGTCCCACAAGCGAAACATACGTGACGTTTTCCAGGGCAGCGCTATTCACGGCCTTTGTGTGGGAGAAGGCGGCCGAGGGGCGTCCGGATGGCACAGAGGTTGGCGGGTGGACGGAGGCGACAGAGATGTGTCTCTAACGTCGTCGTCAAGAAATTGCCCAGAACTTTCAGAGTTCATGATGAGGGAGAAGTGCCCCCAAAGGTTCCTTTAACTCTATTCATGACTAGAGACCCGGTGCACAAAATTCGTGCACACGTGGGGTCCCTAGGCCTGGCCGGAGATCAGGGCCAATGGGGGGGCTTTCTGGCTGCCGGCCGGGGCCTCCCTTCGTTCCGCGCTGCCCCCTGGTGGTCAGCGCACGTCACGGCGAGCAATCGGTCTCCCGGTCGAACTCCCGCAGGGACATTTGGCATATTAGGCTTTTATATAGAGAGATTAAGTTTTTCGCAGCCGTAAGGAAATCCAAACATAAATCTTTTTTGTTGTTGTTGTTGTTAATCTAAAGAAACAGAAGATTGAAGGTTAACAACGACAACAACAACAAAATCAGCTGGAAATAATTTAAGACGACAACGTGAATTTCCGTGTCCTAGTTAACGGCTTTAAAGCTCCCATAGAAACATCAAAATTTTTTCCATTAAGTCGGCAGGTCTTGGGTGCCCACTTTTTACCAAAAATACCTTCACATATATCCCGGTCAGCGTGGCTCAGTGGTTGAACGTTGTCCTATGAACCTAGGATGGGGGGAGGAATGGAAGGATATGGTCACATATGTCATACTTTAATCAATTAAAAAAATTTCACTCAAAAAGAAAAAAAATACTGTAGCGGGTTATTCAGTAAGTAATTAACTTTAGGGCTGAAATGCATGCATCAGCGACTGCAAAATTATATGTATTTTATATACATATAAAATACCCTTAGAACAGAATGATGATATTTACCCTTAGAACAGAATGATGATATTCAGCAAAATTCTTCCAAGTGAAGGAATTCCACAACACTAACATATATATAGATATAGATATAGATATAGATATAGATATAGATATAGATATAGAGGTAGAGATATATAGATAGATATAGATATCTATATCTATATATCTATATATATCTATATATATCTATATCTATATCTATATCTATATCTATATATATATATATATATGTATACACACACACACACACACACACATATATATATATGCATTGTGTGTGGTTTTTTTCTTTATTTGCTTCAGAAAATAGTCCTTCATCGCAGTCATTTTCAGCTGGGTTCTCTATGGAATACAAGTCACCATTCTTCTCAATCACACTAATTCGTTGGGTTTGTGTTTTTTTGCCCCCATAAGATGCAGCCGGGGAAATAGTAAGGAAAGGGCGCCTTTTAGTGGGTTTAGAGAGAGACGTACTATTGTAATCACAAAATAAGTTAGATTCTGCTGAGAAATGACAGAAGGCCAAAAATAGGAGAATGAATATATATATATATATATATATATATATATATATATATATATATATATATATATATATATATATATGTATGGCTATTGAAAGCCAGAGTAAATGGAAAAAAATAAATACTCCCATTGTGTTTCATGAAATACGTGCAGATATAAGTGTCTAAGCCAGAATCCCTCCCCGTCTTTGAAGGGAACACATAAAACATCCCCCCACCTAGAATTGCTATGCAAATCATCAAAAAAAAAACACCCCCAAAAAACCAAAAAAACAAAAGCTATGCATGACTTAGGTAAGAATTCGCTGAAAAATTAATGCCCCTTAAAAGTGTCCGCGCTCATGAACTAAAACCACAGATTTGCACATCGACCAAACCATTTGAACTAGCGTTGGCTTGACTTTATTTTTAATGGAAATGGAAGCCTAATGTTTGGAGATGTAAAAAAATAAATTTTAAAAAAAGGGACTGATTTGCCGATTTCTAAGCTGCCTTATTTTCAGGTAATAAGTCATCTATATTTTTATGAGTATTGCATTCGTGTCCATTGTGCCTAGGTATTGCAGCAGGACGAATTTCTCTTCTCTACAAATATTTCCCGACTCCTATCTACAGTTTGCATATTTTAAAAATCATTTTAAAGGTTAGCATTTCCCCCCATTTGTTCAAAATGCATTACATTTTTTTTTTTTGGTAATACTTTCAACATGCAGGCATGCAGCCCACAATGAATATTTTTGCAGCCCAGCCGATATAACGGTAGGTAAGAAACGTTTTAATAGAAAGGTAATCACTTAATTTTTTTAAAAAAAATTTATTTTGTTAAACATATTTATATTGATTTCAGAAGGAAGGGAAAAGGAGAGAGAGAGAGAGAGAGAGAGAGAGAGAGAGAGAGAGAGAGAGAGAGAGAGAGAGAGAAACACCAATGATGAGAGAGAATCATGGATCAGCTGCCTCCTGCATGCCCCCTACTGGGGATGGACCCTGCAAGCTGGAAATGTGCCCTTGATTGGAATCGAACCCGGGACCCTTCTGTCCGCAGGCCTATCCACTGAGTCAAACCAGGAAGGGCTAACCAGTTAATTTTTACAATGTCCTCTTATGCATGGCTAGGGGCCCGGTGCACGGATTTGTGCACATTGAAAGGAAATGAATTAGAAGAAATATGTTAATATGGCTATCCGGCCTTTATCATAGAAGCGTCAACCAAATTCACCATCGACAGTGACAGATCGAAACACGCGCGTGAGATTGGCGCCAGCGAGAGCTTTGTATGCGTTGTGCATGCGCCAGTCAACGTTTATATTTATAAATCGCCAGTGCGCGTCCTATGTACCGTGTGGGCGGTCGAACGGACGGTCGGTCACTTAGTCTTTTACATATAGATAGATGATGATGATGATAGATAGATAGATAGATAGATGATAGATATAGAAGATAGATAGATAGATAGATAGATAGATAGATAGATAGATAGATGATAGATGATAGATAGATATAGAAGATAGATAGATAGATAGATAGATAGATAGATAGATAGATAGAAAGAAAGAAAGATAGATAGATAGATAGATAGATAGATAGATAGATAGATAGATAGATGATAGATATAGAAGATAGATAGAAAGATAGATAGATAGATAGATAGATAGATAGATAGATAGATAGATAGATATAGAGGATAGATAGATAGATGATAGATAGATAGATAGATAGATAGATAGATAGATAGATGATAGATATAGAAGATAGATAGATAGAAAGAGATAGATAGATAGATATAGAGATAGATAGATAGATGATAGATAGATAGATAGATAGATAAATAGATAGATATAGAAGATAGATAGATAGATAGATAGATAGATAGATAGATAGATATAGAAGATAGATGATAGATAGATAGATAGATAGATAGATAGATAGATAGATAGATGATAGATATAGAAGATAGATAGATAGATAGATAGATAGATAGATAGATAGAGAAGTAGATAGATAGATGATAGATAAATAGGTAGATACATAGATAGATAGATAGATAGATAGATGATAGATAGATAAATAGATAGATAGATAGATAGATAGATAGATAGATAGATAGATGTCACCCCATAAATTCAATGAAAAAAAATAAATAGCCCGGACTGCATATCTCAGTGATGGAGCTCACAACCGGGGCATGTGCCCGGACCGGGAATCGAACCGTGACCTCCTGGTTCAGAGGTCGACGCTCAACCACTGACTGAAACGGGTCAGCTTCCTATCCATTTTTTTAAATAATAAAAATAAAGGCCCGGACTTCCCTCTCCCTTCCCCCACTATGACCACTTTTGGCACATTGATGCACGTTTTTTTTCCCATCTATATTTTTTAAACTCTTACATTTAGGGGGTTTGTATTAGAGGAGACTCATTCGATTGACTTCAAATTGGGAAGAGAATCCTTCATGGACTCCCCCTATTTGCATTTCTGTTTCCTAACTTGACATTTTCAACTCAACTACTGGTAGGCGTGCCTCTGGGATTTATTCCCTTTGGCAAAGACAGACCTCGTGTCATGCACGGACGCTGCCGATGATCCGATGAGAGATTAATGATGAATCCAGGTTATTTATCCATTTAGCGGTGCATTTAGGTGCCGATTTGGGCTGCCTTCCATTCCTTACTCTCCAGGGCCAGGTCGCCCGGCCGGCGTGGCTCAGTGGTAGAGCGTCGACCGATGAACCAGGAGGTCAGGATTCGATTCCCGGTCAAGGGCACAGGCCTGGGTTGCGGGCTCCATCCCCAGTAGGGGGCGTGCAGGAGGCGGCCGGTCTATCATTCTCTCTCATCATGGATGTTTCTCTCTCTCTCTCCTCTCCCTCTCCCTTCCTCTCTGAAATCAATAAAAAAAAAATCCTATATAATAAAAGCCCAATATGCTACGTGTCCGGTTGACTAAGGCCGATCAACCGTTCGCTATGACGTGCACTGACCGCCAGGGGGCAGACACATCTCACCTGAGAAGGTTAGAAGGGAAAGATGATTTTCCTCCCAATAGAAGTGATCTGTGCTTATGTTTTCTGCCGTGAGGAGGCCCTGGGTCTAGAAATTGTGCATCAATCTAACGAATGAAATATTAGGGACGCATAAAAAATACAGGAAAAAAAATCACCATATCAAAGATCTGAAAAGAATTTCAGGATAACCAATTACTTGGGAATAAAAGTAAGGGTGCACAGATCATCCCAGATTTGAGTGATAAGGAGAAATGAAATAGAAAAAAAAAATATATATATATATATATATATATATATATATATATATATATATATATATATATATATATTTGCTATATATATATTTGCTATCATATATAAATATATACAAGGTGTGATGCAAAATAGAGATTTTTTTCTTATATATATATTTTTATTGATTTCAGAGAAGGGGAGAGAGAGACATTGATGAGAGAGAATCATGGATTGGCTGCCTCCTGCACGCCCCCTATTGGGGATGGAGCCCATGACCTGGGCCTGTGCCCTTGACCAGGAATCGAACCCTGACCTCCTGGTTCCTAGGCCGACGCTCAACCACTGAGCCACACCAGCCGGGCTGTCCATTCATTCGTTTTTAATTTTTGAGTCTTAAACCTATCGCCTCCTAAAATAAATGTTAAGGTTGTCATGCATTTTATGGAGCCGCACAAGCTTAATAAATCTTTTCGGATGACTGCAGCTTTAGATTTAAGAATTCTGCATTAAAGGGATAGAAATAATTACTGAAGAATAATGTTTGGAATTTGTATTTATGGAAGCGCCAGGGCCGTAAAATACTTTGGCGCAGAAGCATTTCAGAAACGGAGACGGTAAGATATTAGCCGTGATTGGCCGTAAAATATACTTCTCAAATTTACACTCTTGTGACTATGAGACCAAAACCGGGTAAATTATTTTAAAAAAATTAATCTAGACTGACCAGGTGTGGCTCAGTGGTTGAGCGTCGACCTAAGAACCTGGAGGTCAGGGTTCGATTCCCGGTCAAGGGCACAGGCCTGGGTTGTGGGCTCGATTCCCCAGTAGGGGGCGTGCGGG
>NC_138078.1:1831608-1841608 GCF_964212035.1 Myotis nattereri
TCGGGGTGCATGCAGGAGGCAACCAATGGATGTGTCTCTCTCACATCAATATTTCTCTCTCTCCCCGCCCCCTTCCACTCTCTCTAAAAAAAATCAAAGGAAAATTATCCCCATGTGCGTATGCACAACAACCAGAATAACATTGTTTCAATAATCGGGGAGTTATTTCATTTTTTCTCCATTTAATTGAGTCTTTATAATTCTCTATGGCCATCATGGGGGCGCCCTGTTGCGTTTGGACATATCGGGACGTAAAACGTTGCCTTGGTATTTAAACTCGAGGCTGGCTGATTTTCTCATTAAAAGGTTGGTCTCGGTGGCTTGATCAGTAAGCCCCTCTGAATTATATGGAACATGTGGGTGTGTCCAAAAGTCATTTTTTATTTAAAGAGATGATATGGAGATATTCTTCCCCACCCCCTAAGGGATCCTGACTTTTTAATGCATATATTTATATTTAGTCATTTATGACATCTTATGGATTTTTCTTTACATAACGGATTTCTGTAATAATTTCAACAATAAAGATAGATTTAAAAATAAATCAATAGGCATGAGCTGGGGGTAGGGGTGGCTGGGGGAAGTTAATGGGGGGGGAGGAGGCATATGTACCACTATCTGTAATACTTTAGACAATAAAATTAAATTTAAAAAAATAAAATAAAAAAATCAATAAATAGTGTTGATCCGCATACGGTTGCATTATGTTTTGAAATAACAAAAGAACAGTAAGTAATTCTGACTGAGGGATGTCGCTGAGATAAAAATGGTACAAGTTAGGAATACAAAAATAGCCACAGTGAGTGGAAATATGACTTGAGATTTTTTTTTTTTTAAAGTGTGTTTTGGTAGAATGATGACTCCTGAATCTATAAAGCTGAGCAGATAAAAAATGAGGAAAAGATACTTTTGAAGGACACTGGAAAGAACCTTTTGAGTAGATTGTGGAAGAAATGACAAGTGTAATTTTTTAAAATTTTATTTGTGAATTATTAGAAACATGAGGATAGCACTGATAAAATTAAAAAAAAAAAATTCAGTCCTAGCAGGTGTGGCTCAGTGGGTAGAGCAGCGGCCTGCAGACTGAAGGGTCCCGGGTTCGATTCCAGTCAAGGGCATGTACCTTGGTTGAGGGCGCATCCCCAGTAGGGGGCGTGCAGGAGGCAGCCGATCCATGATTCTCTCTCATCATGGATGTTTCTCTCTCTCTCTCTCCATCTTTCTTCCTCTCAAGTAAATATCAAATAAATAAATATCAAATGAATAAATATCAAATAAATAAATATCAAATAAATAAATATCAAATAAATAAATATTGATTTATTAAAATCAATAAGAATATATTTTAAAAAACAAATATAAGGGGCACAGCTGGTATTGGAGGCCATGCCTTCATTTAGGGGCACCTCCTGGGGTGATTGCAGAATTGCGGGCTTGCCTTCTCTAGGGGATAAGTGCTCAGGACAAAAGGGAGGAACCTCAAGGTGTGTATTTGCCAAGAGACAAGAGACTAAAGCACAGGGACGCAGAGATTCACCAAATCCTGTTTGTTTTCCCCATAAACTACATTGTTCGAATTAACAGAGGATTTGAAGAGAATGATGTACTTCAGCTAGTCTGCCTAGAATTAGATACATAAGATAGATAGATGGTAGATAGATAGATGGTAGATGATGATGATAGATAGATAGATAGATAGATAGATAGATAGATACATAGATAGATACATAGATACATAGATACATAGATACATAGATACATAGATAGATAAATGATGATAGGTAGATAGATAGATAGATAGATAGATAGATAGATAGATAGATGATAGATAATAGATGGATAAATAGGTAGATGATGGATGGATGGATAGATGACAGAGACATAGATTAATGGATAGATAGATAGATGATAGATGCATGGAAAGATAGATAGTTGAATGGATGGATGATAGATATATAGATGAATGGATGCATGGATGGATAGATGATGGTAGATAAATGATGATGGATGATACATGATAGATAGATAGATAGATAGATAGATAGATAGATAGATAATAGATAGATAGATAGATAGATAGATAGATAGATACATAAATGATGATAGGTAGGTAGATAGATAGATAGATAGATGATAGATAGATAGATAGATAGATAGATAGATAGATAGATAGATAGATAAATGACGATAGGTAGGTAGGTAGATAGATAGATAGATAGATAGATAGGTAGATATAGAGATAGAGAGATAGATAATAGATAGATAGATACATAGATAGATAGATAGATAGATAGATAGATAGATAGATATAGATGATACATAGATTAGATAGATATGGATGGGTAGATAAATATATAGATGGATGGATAGATAGATAAATAGATAGATGATAGATAGATATGGATAGATAAATATATAGAAGGATGAATGGATAGATGGATACATAGATAGATAGATAGATAGATAGATAGATAGATAGATAGATAGATGATGGATGGATAGATGACAGAGATAGATAAGTGAATGCATGGATGGAGAGAGCTAATTAATTAAATAATTAGCTTTATTTAAACATCCATCATCCTCAGTACGCACGATGTTTGGCTGGTACCCACTGAATTATCCTTATTTTTTCAACGCAGAATCCCCAAGGGGACTGTCTAGGGAATTATCCATTTTTGTGTATTGTTCATGAATGACCCCACTTTTAAAAAATATATTTATATATTTTTTAATATATTTTAATGATTTTTTACAGAGAGGAAGGAAGAGGGAGAGAGAGAGAATCATGATGAGAATCCATGATGAGAGAGAATTATGGACCGGCTGCCTTCTGCATGCCCCCTACTGGGGATTGAACCCACAACCTGGGCATGTGCCCTTGACCGGGAATCGAACCC
This sequence comes from Myotis nattereri, assembly GCF_964212035.1. NCBI lineage: Eukaryota > Metazoa > Chordata > Mammalia > Chiroptera > Vespertilionidae > Myotis > Myotis nattereri. The sequence goes on from NC_138078.1 coordinate 1,834,509, forward strand.
TGACCTCCTGGTTCATAGGACGATGCTCAACCACTGAGCCACACCAGCCGGGCAAGAATAGTTTTCTGAGACAATCCAACTAAGACTTTTTTTCAATAAGATGGTTGTTTTTAATACATATTTGGCTAAAAAACCACCCAAAACCCCAGCATCTTCCTTTAATTTAAGAATGCTTTGTAATAATAATAATAATAATAATTTACGTTACGAGTATATATAACACACAAAACCAGCAGTCATATTAATTTGCATGCTTTGCGATGCCTTCGTAAGAAGAATAATAATTCATGTTCCCTGCGACACATATAGCCAGCAAGAATCTCATTTCACATTCCTTGCGATTCCCCCACATTTTAATTGCTAGCCTGGGAAATATTCGTGTCCACCTCTGGGGAGGCACATTCCGTCAGATAATCACGTAAATGAGAAATCTATACACCAGTCCTCATTTTGAAATCTCAGCCCACAGATATGAACGAGCCAATAATTTGTGCGATCACATATTCTTCAGGTGGCACTCAGCTCCCTACAGAATTTTCCTTAACGTATTTTTTTTTTAATTTCATGTTGGAAAGAAAGATGTAGTGTCTGCAGCCAGCGGCTCGCCTCTGGCCAGAGATAGTATATATATTTTATATTGATTTATATTTGCATCCCTTTGACACGATCCTATTGAATAAAAGCCTAATATGCAAATTGACCAAAGGGCGCAACGACCGGTCGCTATGACACACACTGACCACCAGGGGGCGGACGCTCAATGCAGGAGCTGCCCCCCAGTCTGCAGGCTCCAGGCCAGCCAAAGCGGGTGCCAGCTGGGGCCCCCTGATTGCCCCACCGGTCGCCCCACAGATCGGCCCTGATCGCCAGCCGGGCCTAGGGACCGACCCTACCTGTGCACGGATTTCGTGCACCGGGGCCTCTAGTCATTAAATAATTAAAAGAGGGAGCAGCCGGTGGGGCTCAGTGGTTTGGATGAAAAGTAGGGCCGTCAGATGCATTTTTAAGCAACTTCTTTTGAATAAGACATGACACAAATAAATCACATTTCAACTGCGTTTCAGAGGGCTACCTGGCTGGATATTATTTAATATGTTTGATGTCTCCTGAGGCGGAAAAAAAAAATCAATGCACGAGGCTATTGTTTCCATTCGGATGTCATTAAGGAGTTACCCAGTAAAGGCAGTAAGTTATTCCTCATCATCTTGGGATAAATGAATACATTTTTCTGGATGACATGTTGGGATTTTTTTTTTTTGCTTTTAAAATGAATTGAGCCCTGGCTGGTGTGGCTCAGTGGGTAGAGCCTCGGCCTGCGGACTGAAGGGTCCCGGGTTCGATTCCCCATCAGGGCACAGGCCTGGGTGGCGGGCTCCATCCCCAGTCGGGGGGCGGGCAGGAGGCAGCCGGTCCATGATTCTCTCTCATCATGGATGTTTCTATCGTTTTCTCTCCCTCTCCCTTCCTCTCTGAAATCAGTAAATATATTTTTTAAATAATAAGGATGCATCATTATTATCGTATCAGTAGTCCCTATACTTTTGTTGCCAAGCAGCTGGCCATTGTATAAATAAATCAGCATTCATCTTCCTATTGGTGCGACCTGGAGTTTTCCTAATAATGGGCTATTATGAGTCATTCTTGTACGAATAGGTTACAGACGTATTTTCATATTTTTTGGTAAAATTTTAGGCATGGGGCTGCTTGATCTTGAATATGTGTGTTTTCAATTTTTTTTTTAATCCTCACCTGAGAATATTTTTCCACTGATTTTTAGAGAGAGTGGAAGATGGGAGGAGAGACAGAGAGAGAGAAACATCAATGTGAGAGCAATAGAACAGCTGGTTGCATCCCACAGGCACCCCGACCCAAGCTGGGGATCGATCCTGAAACCCAGGCATGTGCCCCTAAAGCAGGAATCGAACCCATGACTCTCTGGTCTGTGGCCTGATGCTCTATTCGCTGATCCAAATCCGCTAGTGCGGATATAGTATGTGTTTTTAACTCATAGAAAACTAGAGGCCCGGTGCACGAAATTCATGCATGGGTAGGGTCCCTAGGCCTGGCCGGCGATCGTGGCCAATCTGGGCCTTCCAGCTGGTGGCCAGGGCCTTCCTTCATCCCCCACAGCTCCCTGGTGGTCAGCGCACATCATGGCAAGCTATCAAACTCCCTACTGGTCTCCCGGTCGAACTTCCGCAGGGACAGTTTGCATATTAGGCTTTTATATAAATAGATATAGATAGATATAGATATGGATATAGATATAGATATAGATATAGATATAGATATAGATATAGATGATATAGATATAGATATAGATAGATATAGATATAGATATAGATATAGATATAGATATAGATATTGATATAGATATTGATATTGATATAGATATAGATATAGATATAGAGATAGATATAGATAGATATACATATAGATATAGATATAGATATAGATATAGATATAGATATAGATATAGATATAGACAGATATAGATAAAGGTAGATATAGATAGATAGATATAGATATAGATATAGATACAGATATAGATATAGATATAGATATTGATATAGATATAGATATAGATATAGATATAGATAGATATAGATATTGATATAGATATAGCTATAGATGATATAGATATAGATATAAATATAGATATAGATATAGATATAGATATAGATATAGATGATATAGATAGAGATAGAGATAGAGATAGAGATAGAGATAGAGATAGAGATAGAGATAGAGATAGAGATAGAGATAGATATAGATTGCCAATTTCTTTTGAAGAATTGTTACCCTTTGCGACAGCATGGAGGGACCCGGAGAGCATGATGCTACATGAAACCAACCAGTCAGAGGAAGACAAGGGTCCCATGATCTCATTTATATGTGGAATCGAGTGAACAGAAATGAACTAACCAGCAACAGAGAGACAGACGCATATTCAGAGAGCAGGCCAGACAGCTGTGGTAGCGGGGTCATTGGAGGCTGGGTTGGTGGGGTGGCGGGATTGAGCAAAAAAGAAAAGAAAGGAAAGAAAAGAAAGAAAAAGAGAGAAAAAAATCTTGGGTGTGGACATGGGATTTCCAGGACGAGGTGTTGGGGGGGGCGGAGGAAATGATGGTGGCGATACATACTGGAGGGAGAATTGACTTGGGTGGTGAACACATAATGCAGAGTATAGGTGAGGTCTGATGGAATTGGACACATGAAACCTGATTAATTTTGTTACCCAGTGGCCCTCCCCCAATCCTGTATAATAAAAGCCTATTATGCTAAGTGTGTGGTTGACCAGTCGGCCGTTCAACCAATCAGCGCGTAATATGCGAATGATAGGCTAAGGCCGCTCAACCGCTCTCTATGACGTGCACTGACCACCAGGGGGCAGACAGTCGACGGGTCGACAAGTCGCTATGAACATGCACTGACCACCAGGGGGCAGACAGTCGATGGGTCGACCAGGTGCTATGACGTGCACTGACCACCAGAGGGCAGACAGTCGACGGGTCGACAAGTCGCTATGAACATGCACTGACCACCAGGGGGCAGACAGCCGACGGGTCGACCAGTCACTATGGCCTGCACTGACCACCAGGGGGCAGACAGTCGACCGGTCGACCAGTCACTGTGACGTGCACTGGCCACCAGGGGGCAGACAGTCAACGGGTCAACCAGTCGCTATGACGTGCACTGACCACCAGGGGCAGACAGTCGACCGGTCAACCAGTCGCTATGACGTGCACTGGCCACCAGGGGCAGACAGTCGACGGGTCAACCAGTCGCTATGACGTGCACTGACCACCAGGGGCAGACAGTCGACCAGTCAACCAGTCGCTATGACATGCACTGACCACCAGGGGCCAGACAGTCGACCGGTCGACCCGTTGCTATGACGTGCACTGACCACCAGGGGGCAGACAGTCGACGGGTCGACAAGTCGCTAGGACATGCACTGACCACCACGAATTCATGCATTGGGCCTCTAGTGCAGTTAATTATAAAAAAGAATAAACCAGGAAAAATGTACAGGAGATTCTATTTATCTTTCTTTAAATATATTTTTATTGATGTCAGAGATTAAAGGAGAGAGAAAGGCATGCGGGCTGGGCTGACTTCATAACTTTCTATGTTTGTGTAACATTCTTTTTTATTGTGTGCGGAGTTGTTTCGAGTTAACTTCTGCAAAACCTCCCATTACCTGTTTAATATCTGCCGTGTCCTCTTTGTCCGTCCCTGGGAAATTCATCGTGACAGGCGCTTGTGCACGCCACCCACGGCAGGTATTTTAATTAGCGTCCTGTCTTGTTCCCTCGTCCCCCCTTCTGCCAGTTTTATTTCCGGTGACATAATTTTATACGCGGGCCAGCTCACGCGGCCTGCGTCCGGGGACAGATCGGGTTCGTTTGGTTATTGATAAAGAAGATTAAGCTTTCCCATTGGGCGCCGATGGGATCACGTTCCACTTGTTCTGGAATGTCACAGATGGAATGACAGACGTCCTGACAACGTTACCAATAGAAGCGAATTGGAAAGGGAGGCATGCATGTGAGCTATTCCATTTAATAAAGTTTTTTTCAATGGCGTATTTTTCAGCCAGAAAACCAAACTCTTATGAAATGTGTGTGTGCAAGTGTGTGGGAGCATGTGTTGGGAGTGTGTATGCATGACCGTGCATGTGAGCATGTGTAAACATATATGTGCACAGGGCATGTGCACGAACATGTGTGGAGGTGGTGTCACATGTGCAAATGTGTGTGCATGTAGTGTGAGCATGCATGTGAGTGTGCATGTCTGAGCATGTGGTTGAGTGCATGTGTGGGTCCATGTATGCATGAGGCTATTTGTGGGCTTGTGCATGTGGTTGTGTGAGCAATGCATGCATGAATTCACATGTGTGAGAGCATGCATGCTACTTGCACGTTTGCACATGTGTGGTCATATGTGGGGCTATATGTGCACAAGCTATGTGTGAGCATATGTGTGTATGTGTGTGAGAATGTGTGCATGAGCTTCCATGTGTGAGCATGTGTGTGTGTGTGTCTGTGTGTGTCTGTGTGTGTGTGTCTGTGTATCTGTGTGTGTGTCTGTGTGTGTCTGTGTGTGTGTCTGTGTGTGTCTGTGTGTGTCTCTGTGTGTCTGTGTGTCTGTGTGTCTGTGTATGTGTGTGTGTCTCTGTATCTGTGTGTGTGTCTGTGTGTGCCTGTGTCTGTGTGTGTCTGTGTGTGTGTCTCTGTGTGTGTGTGTTTTTCTGTGTGTCTTTTTGTGTCTGTGTGTGTCTGTGTGTGTGTCTGTGTGTCTGTGTGTGTCTGTGTGTGTGTGCGTCTGTGTGTGTCTGTGTGTCTGTGTGTGTGTGTCTGTATCTGTGTGTGTGTCTGTGTGTGTGTGTGTCTGTGTGTCTGTGTGTCTGTGTGTGTCTCTGTGTGTGTCTGTGTGTCTGTCTGTGTGTGTCTGTGTGTCTGTGTGTGTGTCTGTGTGTGTGTGTCTGTGTGTGTGTCTGTGTCTGTGTGTCTGTATGTGTGTGTGTCTGTGTCCGTGTGTGTCTGTGTGTGTCTGTGTGTGTGTCTGTGTGTGTCTGTGTGTCTGTGTGTCTGTGTGTGTGTCTGTGTGTGTCTATGTGTCTGTGTGTCTGTGTATGTGTGTGTGTCTCTGTGTCTGTGTGTCTGTGTATATGTGTGTGTCTCTGTCTGTGTGTGTGTCTGTGTGTCTGTGTGTGTCTGTGTGTGTGTCTGTGTGTGTCTGTGTGTCTGTGTGTGTCTGTGTGTGTGTCTCTGTGTGTGTCTGTGTTTTTCTGTGTGTCTTTTTGTGTCTGTGTGTCTGTGTGTGTGTGTCTGTGTTTGTCTGTGTGTCTGTGTGTGTGTCTGTGTGTGTGTGTCTGTGTGACTGTGTGCATGTCTGTGCGTGTCTCTGTGTGTGTCTGTGTGTGTCTGTGTGTGTCTGTGTGTGTCTGTGTGTCTGTGTGTGTCTCTGTGTGTGTCTCTGTGTGTGTCTGTTTTTCTGTGTGTCTTTTTGTGTCTGTGTGTCTGTGTGTGTGTCTGTGTGTGTGTCTGTGTGTGTGTCTGTATGTGTCTGTGTGTGTCTGTGTGTGTCTGTGTGTCTCTGTGTGTCTGTGTGTGTCTCTGTGTGTGTCTGTTTGTCTGTGTGTGTCTCTGTGTGTGTGTCTGTGTTTTTCTGTGTGTCTTTTTGTGTCTGTGTGTGTGTGTCTGTGTGTGTGTCTGTGTGTGTCTGTTTGTGTGCGTCTGTGTGTGTCTGTGTGTCTGTGTGTCTGTGTGTCTGTGTGTGTCTCTGTGTGTGTCTCTGTGTGTGTCTGTGTGTGTGTCTGTGTGTGTGTCTGTGTGTCTGTGTATGTGTGTGTGTCTCTGTGTCTGTGTGTGTCTGTGTGTGTGTCTGTATGTGTGTCAGTGTGTGCCTGTGTGTGTGTCTGTGTGTGTGTCTGTGTGTGTGTCTCTGTGTGTGTCTGTGTTTTTCTGTGTGTCTTTTTGTGTCTGTGTGTCTGTGTGTGTCTGTGTGTGTGCGTCTGTGTGTCTGTGTGTGTCTGTGTCTGTGTGTGTGTCTGTGTGTGTGTGTCTGTGTGTCTGTGTCCATGTCTGTGCGTGTCTCTGTGTGTGTCTCTGTGTGTGTCTGTGTGTGTCTGTGTGTGTGTCTGTGTGTGTCTGTGTGTCTGTGTGTGTGTCTCTGTGTGTGTCTGTGTGTGTCTCTGTGTGTGTCTGTGTGTCTGTGTGTCTGTGTGTGTCTCTCTGTGTGTCTGTGTGTCTGTGTGTGTCTCTGTGTGTGTCTGTGTTTTTCTGTGTGTCTTTTTGTGTCTGTGTGTCTGTGTGTGTGTCTGTGTGTGTCTGTGTGTGTGTGCGTCTGTGTGTGTCTGTGTGTGTGTCTGTGTGTGTCTGTGTGTCTGTGTGTGTGTCTGTATCTGTGTCTGTGTGTGTCTGTGTGTGTCTGTGTGTGTCTGTGTGTGTGTCTGTGTGCCTGTGTGTGTGTCTGTGTGTGTGTCTCTGTGTGTGTCTGTTTTTCTGTGTGTCTTTTTGTGTCTGTGTGTCTGTGTGTGTCTGTGTGTGTGTCTCTGTGTGTGTGTGCGTCTGTGTGTGTCTGTGTGTGTCTGT
>NC_138078.1:1844108-1856608 GCF_964212035.1 Myotis nattereri
CTCTCTCTCTCTGCCTGTCCCTTCCTCTCTGGAGTCAACAAAAATGTATATTTTTTAAGAAAGAAAGAATTCTACATGTTTATGGAGACTCCCTGACCTGGTGGCTCAGTTGGTTGGAGTGTCGTCCGCACACACAAAGGTTTTTGGGTTCGAGTCCCAGTCATAGAACATGCCTAGCTGGTGGGCTTGACGCCCAGTCAGGCAACCAATGAATGTTTCTCTCTCGCATTTATGGTTCTATCACTATCTCTATCTCTGTCTCTATCTCTATCTCTATTTCTATCTCTATCTCTATTATCTGTCTATTTATCTATCTCTCTATCATTTATCATCTATCTATATCTATCTATTTATCTATCTATTTCTCTATTTATCTGTCTATCTATCTCTCTATCATTTATAATCTATCTATATTTATCTATATCTCTCTATCTATCATCTATCTATCTATCTATTTATCTGTCTACCTATCTATCTCTCTATCATTTATAATCTATCTATATCTCTATCTATCTATCATCTATCTATCCATCTATCATCTATGTATCTATTTATCTATCTATTTATCTATCTGTCTTTATATCTCTCTCATTTATAATCTATCTATATCTATTATATCTCTATCTATCTATCTATCATCTATCTATCTATATTCTATTTATCCGTCTATCTAATCTATCTATCTTTCTGTCTATCTATCTCTCCATCATTTATAATCTATCTATGTCTATCTATATCTATATTTATCTATCTATCTATCTATCTACCATCTATCTACCTATCTACCTATCTATCTATCATCTATCTATCTATCTATCTATCTATCTATCTATCTATCTTTCTATCATCTATCATCTCCCTTCATCTCTGTCTAAAAAAACTAACAAAACATATTTAAGCCCTGGCTGGTTTGGCTCATCAGATAGAGCCTCGGCCGGCAGACTGAAGGGTCCCGGGTTCGATTCCCGGTCAAGGGCACATGCCCAGGTTGCGGGCTCCATCCCCAGTAGGGGGCGTGCAGAAGGCAGCCCGTCCATCATTCTCTCTCATCGCTGATGTTTCTATCTCTTTCCCCCTCTCCCTTCCTCTCTGAAATCAATAAAAATATATTTTTTTTAAAAAAAACACACATGTGTTGAAAGACAACCGAAGGGACCCACTGGGTTAACTACACGTCGCAGGAACATTCCGCCGTCATAATTAAATCTGAGAGTCGCACGAGTGCGGCTTCATTAACTTCCCCCGTGTCTGTAATTGACAGACACCCGAGGCCGCCTGGCGAGCCCAGATAATGAAACGCTCACAGGGCGGCAGCCTCGTCACGCTCCGCTGCCTTTTGCTGCTGAAATAAATACTATCTCCCCGGCCCCAATAGGTTTATTTCCAACCCCTCCCCCATTTTTTTATTTTTTATTTTTTTTGCAAGACGCCTAGCTGCATTGTGCTAAAGGCAGCCACCGAGACAGTCTTATTTCCGGGGAAAACGAGGCGGTGAAGGGCAGAAGGACTTGGCCGAGGTCATCGATTTAGCTCGGCCCAGGACAAATATTCGCCGTGTGCTGGGTCAACGTAGGGCCTCCTTGGCATAAAAGATGTGAAGGTTGTTTTCCCTTTTGTAAAGGACTAGAGGCCCGGTGCATGAAATTCGTGCACTGGGCGGGGTGGCCTTCAGGCCGGCCTGCGCCCTCTCACAGTCCGGGAGCCCTTGGGGGATGTGCTGCTGGCTGAGCAGTGCTCCCCCTGTGGGAGCGCACGGACCACCAGGGGGGCAGCTCCTGCAATGAGCGTCTGCCCCCTGGTGGTCAGTGCACATCACAGCAACCGGTCGTTACGTCATTCGGTCAATTTGCATATTGGCCTTTTATCATATAGGATGATTGTAAGACCGAGGATGCCATCTGTGTTCTGAGAAGGAGTTGAAAAAATAAAATTAGCTGATGTTGGTTTCCGAGATTCCAGCCCTTCAGGCAAATTTAAGGGGGAGGGGAGGGAAATTCCATGTCTTGTATTTATTCACTATAAACATTTTGAAAAAATATATATTTTATTGATTTTTTTACAGAGAGGAAGGGATAGGGATAGAGAGTTAGAAACATCGATGAGAGAGAAACATCGATCAGCTGCCTCCTGCACGCCCCCCACTGGGGATGTGCCTGCAACCAAGGTACATGCCCTTGACCGGAATCGAACCCTGGACCCTTGAGTCCGCAGGCCGACGCTCTATCCACTGAGCCAAATCGGTCAGGGCTAAACATTCTTAAATGAAATGTGTGTGTTTATTTGCTATCAACATAGTTAAATGAAATGTATTTATTCGCTCTAAACATTTGTAAATGAACTGTGTGTTGAAAAACATTGAGCTGCAGACGGGATATGGCTAAAATTCATCCCGTAAGAATGACAGACACACAACGAATAATAAAGATTGTTTACAGGCACAACTTTCTTTAAATAAATTTTTAAAATAGAATCTTCTGGGGGAGAGGTCGTGTCAGGGTGAGGTAATTCAACCAGGCCCAAAACGAATGAGATAATTGCACGTCCCGGCCGGTGTGGCTCAGTGGTTGAACGTCGACCTATGAGCCAGGAGGTCACGGGTTGATTCGATAAAACTTAGCAAAAATGATGGCTTATGGGCAGGGATGGGGAATGTCCAGCCTGTGGTCCTTATCAGACTGGAGAAATCTTTGGGGTTGGCCCTGACGAGGCATTAGGGGTGCGTGAATTCAATATTTGACCAGATAGAGCGGCTCATTGTTAAGCTGATAATTTCATTTGGCTCTCGAGTCTCTATATAGAAAAGCATAAGCGACTGTTGGACCATTCGACCCTTTGACCTTTCAACCGGCTGCTATGATGCTCACTGACCACCAGGGGGCAGACGCTCAACGCACAAGCATGGAAACATGGAACAGATGGATTAATTGCAGAGGGAAGGGGGAGGGGGGCGGGAAGAGATTAACCAAAGATCTTATATGCATCCTAGTGGCCTGGTGCGGTCCCTTGGCCTGGTTTGCGGGAGTCAGGCCGAAACTGGTAGTCCGACATCCCCCGAGGGGTCCCAGATTGCAAAAGAGGGTGCAGGCCAGGCCGAGGGACCCCACCGGTGCACGAATCCTTGCACTGGGCCTCTAGTGATGTCATAAATGTCCAAATGGCCCTTGGCAGAAAAAAAAGTGTTCCCCCATCCCATGCCTTCATATTACAAAATATTCCCTTTGAAAGAACAGTAGAAATCCTATATAAATAGCAGCTGATATGCAAATTGTCCCCTCAACTGGGAGTTCGACCAAGGGGGCGGGGCCAGATGGCCAACAGCCCACTGCTCCTTCCCTGGCCGGCTGAGGCCCCTACCCCTGGCTGGTCCTGCCCCCGGTTGCCCCCCACCCCGATCAGGGGCATGGCCACCCGGCCCACCACCCACAGGCGCCCCCCTAGCCAGCCCCACCCCCGATGTGCCCCAATCTGGGTGAGCCAGTTAAGCCCCACCTGTGCACGAATTCGTGCACCGGGCCTCTAGTGTCATATAATATCGCCGTCATCTATAAAAGTATCAGCAACAATATCTTCACTTGTTTACGAAATGTGAACATTTCGAATAATTCTTTCCTAGTGTGGGGCTCACGGATCCCTTTTGGAGGCCGAGCTCCCCGGGAAATTAGCTCTCTCTTCTCCAACTAGCCAAACTCACTTAATGACAAAACAGCCCATTTCAGCACATCCCACTGTCTATTAGCAAATGCTTCCTCCCAGATTCAATTTTTTACCTCCCGTTCGCCCGGAACCGTTGCTTGCTTGTCCAGTTAATGAACAAACGAGACCCTGTCCTGGCTCATTTGCCCCGTCTCCCACAATTGAGCCCCTGGCTAAGAGCTTCCTACGTGGCCCTGGAGAGAAACCGTCTCAACAATGAACTCCATCAAAACTCCCCAACTCTACCAACCTTCCAGCAATAACGCAGAATCAAAGCCAGCTTCCCAGACACACACACACAAAAAAACAGCTAAAGGAGTTCGCCGCCAAAGAGCCAGCGTTACAAGAAATGCTTAAAGGCACTGCTGTAATGAGAAGACACAGAGAGAGAAACCTAGCCTCACAGAATTAAAATGGCTATTAAATAAGTACCTCAGGCCCGATCGGCCGGACCCCAGCAGCAAGCTAACCTACCGGTTGGAGCGTCTGCCCCCTGGTGGTCAGTGCATGTCATAGCGACTGGTCGACCGGTCGACTGTCTGCCCCCTGGTGGTCAGTGCACGTCATAGCGACTGGTCGACCGGTCGACGGTCTGCCCCCTGGTGGTCAGTGCACGTCACAGCGACTGGTCGACCGGTCGACTGTCTGCCCCCTGGTGGTCAGTGCACGTCATAGCGACTGGTCGACCAGTCGGCTGTCTGCCTCCTGGTGGTCAGTGCACGTCATAGTGACTGGTCGACCAGTTGACTGTCTGCACCTGGTGGTCAGTGCACGTCATAGCGACTGGTCGACCCGTCGACTGTCTGCCCCCTGGTGGTCAGTGCACGTCATAGCGACTGGTCGACTGGTCGACTGTCTGCCCCCTGGTGGTCAGTGCACGTCATAGCGAGTGGTTGAGCGGCCTTAGCATATCATTAGCATATTACACTTTGATTGGTTGAACGGCCAACCAGTCGACCGGACACTTAGCACATTAGGCTTTTATTATAAAGGATTCAGGTGCTCCTATGTTGGGTGCATATATGTTTACAAGGATCATATCCTCTGGTTGGATCGATCCCTTTAGTATTACGAAGAGACCTTTGTTGCCTCTTGTGACGGCCTTCATTTTAAGGTCTATTTTGTCGGATATGAGTGTTGCTATTCCAGCTTTTTTTTTTCTTTTCCATGTGCATTGAACATTTTTTTCTATCTCCCCTGCCGGCCTGATTGCCCCTAACTGCTCCCCTGCCGGCCTGATTGCCCCTAACTGCTCCCCTGCCGGCCTGATTGCCCCTAACTGCTCTCCCCTGCCTGCCTGATTGCCCCTAACTGCTCTCCCCTTCTGGCCTGATTGCCCCTAACCTCCTCTTCCTTGGCCCCCACCACCTTGGCTTTGTCCGGAAGGACGTCCGGAAGGACATCTGGTCTGTCTGGTCTAATTAGCATGTTGCTCTTTTATTAGTACCGTTGTATGTCACTCTCCCCCCCTTCCTCTCTCTCTAAAATCAATAAAAAAAGAGAAACAAGGCTAGAAAATGCAGGTCTAGGTTGCATGAAATTGCATTTCACTTTTACCTTCTACCATTTGCATCCCCCCCCTCCCACCCTCCCTGCCTTTTCTGAGTGATATCTTTGGGGTCAGAAACACCAAAATCTGTCCAGGAGGATGGGCGTGACACGAAGGGTGCTCGCGAGGAAGGCAAAAGGACTGTCCCCCCGGAAACTCTACGCCAGGAAATAGACGTCCATGAAATTGATCCCTGAGCAACGAGACGTCGGGCGTGCCCTGGGCATCGTCGGGCGGCCTCATATTCCTCACTTTGATTAACTTCACGCCAGCAGGCAGGCGCTGGGCGATGATGAGGCCTTTACGTCAGGAGATAAGGCATCTCTGGTTGCCACCCTGGGACGATTTTTCCTTGATTAGACGAATGTCAGGTGTGTAACGTTTGGATTAATTGGGGGGAGGGATGCACCCCGAGCTGCCTTCCATGAAAAAAAAAATCACCTAAATTTATCCTCAGGGCGCATAACACTCATCATTTCCATCCTGTACATCCATTAGGTGCACTTGCCCCGATCTTGATCCTGATCGGTACAAATGAGATCATTTACCTGACACGGATTTGATTATTTTTTTTTCCCCTCTTGGGATCATGCTGCAAAATTGGGACATGTTATCGGCTCTGGTCTCGGCTCTTAATAAGACGTTGATTATGATTCTCAGCCCCAAATACACGATGAACGCTCGAGGGACCCGTGGATTCCCACGTCTCTTCTGCATCCTGCATTTCTGGAAATATGATAAATAACTCTTGCCTGAATTCTTGCTTTTTTTTAAAAAAAAGAAATGATTTCAGAGAGGAAGGGAGAGGGAGAGAGAGAAACGTCACTGAGGAGAGAGAATCATGGGTCGGCCGCCTCCTGCACGCCCCCCACTGGGGACCGAGCCCACAACCAGGGCCTGTGCCCTTGGCCGGAATCGAACCCGGGACCCTTCAGTCCCCAGGCTGATGCTCTATCCGCTGAGCCACACCGGCCAGGGCTGTCAAAATGCTTCTTGTTGTGGAATTATGAGACAGAGTGCAGAATCTCAGAGGGAAGGCATGGGAGGGAGGGTGGGTGAGTGGGTAGGTGAGTGGGTGGATGGGTGGGAGATAGTCAACCAATGAGCTTGTACCTATCACCCATAGACACAGACAATAGGACGGTGAATATCTGGGAGGTGCTGGTGGTTGGAGGGTGTCAATGGGGGAAATAGGGGGACATATGTAATACTTTCAACAATATATTTTAAAGAATTTATTTTATTACTAGAGGCCTGGTGCACAAAATTCATGCATGGGGGGGTGTGGGGGGCTTCAGCCCGGCCTGCACCCTCTCAAATCCGGGACCCCCCGGGGGATGTCGGACTGCCGGTTTAGGCCCGATCCCTGCTCCTAACCACTCACCTGCCTGCCGACCTGATCGCCCCCTAACTGCCACTCCCTGCTGGCCTGATCACCCCCTAACTGCACCCCCCTACCAGCCTGATCACCCCCTAACTGCCCCCCCTACCAGCCTGATCGCCCTCTAACAGCCTCCCCTTCCGGCCTGATAACCTCTAACCACCTCTGCTCAGCCCCCACCACCATGGTTTTGCCCGGAAGGACGTCCGGAAGGATGTCCGGAAGATGTCTGGCCTCATTAGCATATTACCCTTTTATTAGTATAGATGATTACTTTTGCATCCTCCCTCGAGGATAATTTTCCATTGTTTTTTAGAGAGAGTGGAAGAGAGAGGGAAAGACAGAGAGAAGCACATCGATGGCTTGCCTCCTGCACGCGCCCCAACCAGGGCCTGGGCCGGGGAGGGGAAGCCTGCAACCGAGGTACCTGCGTGCCCTGCACCAGAATCGAACCCGGGACCCTTCGGTCCACGGGCCGACGCCCAATCCACTGAGCCAAACAAACTAGGGCTCAACAGTATTTTTATTTTTTTATTTTTCTAAAGGTTTCTTGTTGCTTTAAGTGCTCTGTTATTCCAAACACACCTGGCTTTTCTGGCCTGCGTCCTCGGGCCGACAGCCTCACGAGGGAACCCTTCCACAGCCCGGGTCGCTGGCCAAACCCTGACAGCTACGATTTCCAAGTGGGTTTCTCAGAATGTGGTCTCAGAAGATGCAGGGTGTGTGGGGGGGGAGCGGGGAATAGATCATGGATAATCAGGCGGTGCATACACTGTCCTCTGGGCCCCATCCGGGAAGTGTCGTGGTGCCTCCGGGGCAGGACCTCTGGGAGGCAACCAGTCTCTATGCGAGCCTGCTGGCAGCCACAGCTTGAATCAACGTCCCCCCCCCGAACCGATTTAATTACAAAACAGGAATCTGTGGCCTAGTGACTCTGAGAACATTTCCAGGGAGCGCCGCGTTCAAATATTAAATTTCCCGCACGCGGAGCTGAAGTCAATTAGGAGGCAAGGAGATGACGTCTGCGGGATTTTATTTTCTCCCCGATCGCATTTAAACGACATCTGCTTAGAGTGCATCTCTCAGACGGCATTAAAGGAGAAATTATTTTATAACGTCTCAGCCGGGTGGGCGGGGGGGAGTGACGAATGAATGGATGCATGGCGATTTCGAAAACTTGGATAAGTCATTGATGGCACGAAAGACACTTCTTCCCTCTGTGTGGGACCCACACTGATTGTACGCACAGATGCACGAATGCTCACATTTGCACAGGTACTTATGTATGTGCACGGTGGGGCAAAATAGGTTTACCGTGGTTTGTATCTATACTAATAAAAGGTTTGGATCTATACTAATTAGACCGGACACCCAAACGACCTTCCGGACGTCATTCCGGACATCCTTCCAGACAAAGCCACGGTGGCGGAGGCTGAGGTGGTTAGGGGCGATCAGGCCAGCAGGCAGAGGGGTTGGGGCAATCAGGCTGGCAGGCAGAGATGGTTAGGGGTGATCAGGGAGGCAGAGATGGTTAGGGGTGATCAGGGAGGCAGAGATGGTTAGGGGTGATCAGGGAGGCAGAGATGGTTAGGGGCGATCAGGCAGGCAGAGATGGTTAGGGGCGATCAGGCAGGCAGAGGGGTTAGGGGTGATCAGGAAGGCAGAGGGGATAGGGGCGATCAGGCAGGCAGAGGGGTTAGGGGCGATCAGGGAGGCAGAGGTGGTTAGGGGCGATCAGGCAGGCAGAGTGGTCAGGGGAGATCAGGCAGACAGAGGTAGTTAGGGGTGATCAGGCAGGCAGGCAGAGTGGTTAGGGGCGATCAGGCAGGCAGGCAGAGGGGTTAGGGGGCGATCAGGCAGGCAGAGGTAGTTAGGGGTGATCAGGCAGGCAGGCAGAGGTGGTTAGGGGCGATCAGGCAGGCAGAGGTGGTTAGGGGGCGATCAGGTAGGCAGGCAGAGTGGTTAGGGGCGATCAGGCAGGCAGAGGTGGTTAGGGGGCGATCAGGTAGGCAGAGGGGTTAGGGGGCGATCAGGCAGGCAGAGTGGTTAGGGGAGATCAGGCAGGCAGAGGTAGTTAGGGGTGATGAGGCAGGCAGGCAGAGCGGTTAGGGGCTATCAGGCAGGCAGAGGTGGTTAGGGGAAATCGGGAAGGTAAGTGGTTAGGGGTGATCAGGCAGGTGAGTTGTTAGGGGCCATCAGGCAGGCAGGTGAGCAGTTAGGAGCCAGCAGTCCTGGATTGCAAGAGGAATGTCCGGCTACTAGTTTAGGCCCAATCCCAGCAGGGGTCCCAGATTGGAGAGGGTTCAGCCTGGGCTGAGGGACCCAGCCCCCACCCCTATGCACGAATTTCATGCACCGGGCCTCTAGTGTGGAAAATATTACTATAATCCTATATAGTAAAAGCTTCATATGCAAATTGTCCCCCTGACCGGGTGTTCGTACGGGAGTTCGACCAGGGGGCGGGGCCAGATGTGGGGATGGAGGGAGTACCCAGCCAGCAGCCAGCAGCTGCTAGTGATCCTACCAGTGCACGAATTTTGTGCACTGGGCCTCTAGTTCATAAATTACAATACAAGGATAAACTCTGTGTGTCACGTACTCACAGCTGTACACCTACCTGAGCCCCACCCTGTATCTAATACAGGAAATAACTGCCAGCGATTTCACAAGAAATATTCTTCCCCTTACAGCCCTGCTTTGAAACCTCATCTTAATTCCGCTTTTATGCTTTTTTAAATATAAAATATATTTTTATTGATTTCAGAGAGGGAGAGAGAGAGAAACATCCATGAGGAGAGAGAATCATGAATCGGCTGCCTCCTGCACACCCCCTACTGGTTGGGGATCAAGCCTGCAACCCGGGCCTGTGCCCTTGACCAGGAATCGAACCCGGGACCCTTCCGTCTGCAGGATGGAGGGAGCTCTGTCCACTGAACCACACCAGCCAGGGCTGAAACCGGTTGTGACGGAGAGACGGCCGGGAATCACCAGGGATCCCTCTGGAATGCACTGGGTTCGAGCCGTCCGATTGCGGGGGTGAGTGAATATTTTTTTCAATATTCGTGCCTCTGGGGATCCTGGTCCTGATTAGAGCAGCTATAAATACCCCGGCTTTTAAAATGCAAATGCACACCACTTTTTTTTTTCCTTTTTTTTTTTTAAGGTCTCTGCAAGTCGGATGTTTAAGGCAGAGAGACTTTATTTGATCGTCTTTGGAATTTACGATTCCATCCAACTAATTGCCCCGTGTTGATGGCTCTCATAAAACAGGAGAGGATGAATAAAATATTGCCTCACATCAGAGCGTTGCAAATCCCTCGTGGCGGCTCCTGCAAAGAGACGACTCCGGTTGAGAAAGGGAAATCGAAATGGGTTCGGCCCCGGCCGGTTTGGCTCAGTGGATAGGGCACCAGCCCGGGGACAGAGGGGTTCTGGGTTCGATTCTGGCCAAGAGCATGTGCACAGGTTGGGTCTCGATCCCGGGCCCTGGTCGTGGGGCACGTGGGGGAGGCAACCCATCGAAGTGTCTCTCTCACATCAATGTTTCTCTCTGTCTTCCACTCTCACCCAAAAAAATCAATAGAAAAATATCCTTGGGTGAGGATTAAAAAAAAATAAAAGTAATTCTATATAATAAAAGGCTAATATGCAAATTGTCTCCTCGACTTGGAGTTCGACCAGGAGTTTGACCAGGGGGCGGGGCCAGCCAACCAACCGCACGCAGCCCCTCCCCCCAGCTGGCCACAGCCAGGGCGTGTCCGGCCCTTGTCACCCAGTCTCAATCGGCCGGACTCCAGCAGCAAGCTCACCTACCGGTCACCGTGTCTGCCCCCTGGTGGTCCACGTGGGACTCCTCGGGGGATGTCAGAGAGCCGGCTTCGGCCCAATCCCCACAGGCCAGGCCGAGGGAGCCCACCAGTGCACGAATCCGTGCACCGGGCCTCTAGTATGCACATGATTTTATTGATTTCAGAGAGAGGAAGGCAGAGGGAGAGAAAGAGAAAAACATCAATAAGGAGAGAGAATCATGGATCGGCTGCCTCCTGCACGCCCCCTACTGGGGATCGAGCCCGGAACCTGGGCAGGTGCCCTTGACCGGGAATCGAACCCGGGACCCTTCAGTCCGCAGGCCGACGCTCTATCCACTGAGCCACACCAGTTAGGCCCAAGCACCTCTTAATTAGGCATGTGCCCTTGACGGGGAATCGAACCGTGACCTCCTGGTTCATAGGTCGATGCTCAACCCCTGGCCTGGCATCGACTTGGAAATTGAAATGCCAGAGAGAGACTGCACTGCATTTGTTCAGGGGGAAACATGTCAATAGGAAGGACTTGTCGGATCTAAAATAAACAAGGAGAATGAATGGGATGGAGAGAATTGGGAGGGTGGTTCCCATCCAGAAGGGTCGCCCATGAGGTGCATCCACCCTTGTTTCTGTTTGTCATCTGCTCGGCAGCCACCCTCCCTTCTACTTGCCACCCTCGTCTATTCTGGATGGCATGTCATCGGGGTTTGATGAGCGCACAGAACCTGCTGCAGGTACGTCTAGGAAGAAGCTTACGTCACGCAGGGAGAGAAGAGAGAAGCTTTTAGTCAAAAGTTCGGTCCGATTTCTGATGCCCAGTGGCTGCACGATGACCTAGGAACCAGGTGAGGTCACTGGTTCGAATCCCGGTCAATGACACCTGCACGGGTTGCGAGTTCCATCCCCAACCAGCAGGGGGCGGGCAGGAGGCAGCCGATCTGTGATTCTCTCTCATCATTGATGTTTCTCTCTCTCTCCCTCTCCCTTCTTGTCTTTAAAATAAGCAAAAAAAAAAACAGATCTAGTTGGCTTGGCTCAGTGGTTAGAGCGTCGACCTGCGGACTGAAGGGTCCCGGGTTTGATTCCGGTCAAAGGCACATGCCTGGGTTGTGGGTTCGACCCACTGTGGGGTGTGAAGGAGGCAGCCGATCATGGTTCTCTGTCATCATTGATGTTTCTATCTCTCTCTCTCCTTCTCCCTTCCTCTCTGAAATCAATAAAGAAACATATTAAAAAATAAAAAATAAAATAAAATCAGCAAAAACGATTAAAATCCTATACAATAAAAGCCTAATATGATAAGTGTCCAGTCATCCGGTCGTCCATTCAACCAATCAAAGCGTAATATTCTAATGATATGTTGAGGCCGCTCATCCGCTCGCTATGACGTGCACTGACCACCAGGGGGCAGACAGTCGACTGGTCGACAAGTCGCTATAATGTGCACTGGCCACCAGGGGGCTGACAGTCGACGAGTCGACCAGTCGCTGTGATGTGCACTGACCACCAGGGGGCAGAGAGTCAACTTGTCGACAAGTCGCTATGACGTGCACTGACCACCAGGGGGAGCACTGCTCATCCTAAAGCCAAGCTCATGGCTGGCGAAGGCAGTGGCGGTGGCAGGAGCCTCTTAAGACACGGCGACAGAGCTAAGGATGTCTGAATGACAGCTTAGGCCCGCTCCCCAGGCCTAAGCCATCAGTCGGACATCTCCCGAGGGCTCCCGGGCTGCAAGAGGGCGCAGGCCAGGCTGAGGGACCCCACCGAGTGTACAGATTTCGTGCACCGGGCCTCCAATAAATAAATAAAAGCAGGTGCGACACTGCCATTCTCTGGAGCATTATGTCATAGGTGTTCAGGTTCTGCTTCTTGGCCATTGTTTGGCTCCAATAAACTCACAGCACTTCTTCACAGCTGTGAATGTTTCTTACATTGATTATTTTAATTTATTTGTATTGATTTCAGAGAGGAAGGGAGAAGGAGAGAGAGAGAAACATCCATGACGGAGACAATCATGGATCGGCTGCCTCCTGCACGCCCCCTACTGGGGATGGAGCCCACAACCCAGGCA
>NC_138078.1:1861608-1899108 GCF_964212035.1 Myotis nattereri
TCATCATCTATTTATCTATCTATCTATCATCTATCTATATGTATATACTAGAGGCCAGGTGCACAAATTCGTGCACGGACAGGGTCCCTAGGCCTGGCTGGTGATCATGGCCTATCTGGACCATCTTGCCCAGTCCCCATCAGGCCGACTGGGGCCGGCCTGCCACGGGGAGGGACCACAGGAGGTTGGTTGGCTGCGGGAGCGCGCTGACCACCAGGGGGCAGCTCCTTCATTGAGCATCTTCCCCCTGGTGGTTAGTACACGTCATAGCTACTGGCCGGTCTGCCGGTCATAACGGTTGCTTAGGATTTTATATATATAGATGTATCTGTATATATATATTTGTGTGTGTATATATATATGGGGGAGATATGTACAGATCTTTTTTTTAAATATATTTTTATTAATCTCAGAGAGAGAAAGGGAGAGGGAGAGGAGAGAAACATCCATGATGAGAGAGAATCACCGACCGGCTGCCTCCTGCACGCCCCCTACTGGGGATCGAGCTCATAACCTGGGCCTGTGCCCTTGACCGGGGATCAAACCAACCTTGACCTCCTGGTTCCTGGGTCAAGGCTCAAGCCACGCCAGCCAAGGCCAATGCGCGTATTTTTATGTACATCCTTGTAAATAAATATTCCCCCGTGTCATCTACGTGTCGGGTACCCGCTGAGCAAATTCCGTGTTTTAGAGGCAATAGGAGAGGCTTTGAAACGACATAAACGGCCTCAATTTGTGTCATTCCAGGTGTGCAGTTGGTGGGCCCAACGCCCTTTTCTCACCATTTTTTTTTAAGCATGTCCCTCCCGTGACGGGAATATTCAGCAGAAAGCTCAGCGACCTACTCTGGGACGAGAGTTGTGCGTTTCTAATCCTAAACGGCGTATCTCCAGGGCGCGGAAGTTTGCGCCCCGAAGAGGCAGTTTGGTCCTGACAACTGTTGGGGGAAATTCAATGCAAAAGGCGGTGCTCTCCATCCAGTGTCAGCATCTGGCAGAGCAAAATGAGATTTTTTTATTATTATTATTATTTTCTGCGCCTCCTTCCGGCGTTTCTGCAAACCCTTGACGCTTTCCTGGGTGAAGAGAGCTGAGTGTGCGCTGAAATATCGACTTTTCATCTCTAATAAGAAAAGCGTTAATGCTCATTCGACCAGGCAGCCGGACGACCTTCCGGACGTCCTTCCGGACAACCTTCCTATTGCTTTTGGATTCTATGACTGTTTTTTTTTTTTTAAGTGTGTGAGTATTTTGGGGGGTTTGTTTTCATATTGTGGTTTTTTGAAATATTTTGTATTGATTTCAGAAAGGAAGGGAGGGGGGAGTGAGAGAGAGAGAGAGAGACATCCATGATGAGAGAGAATCACGGATCAGCTGCCTCCTGCACGCCCCCTACTGGGGATTGAGCCCGCAACCCGGGCCTGTGCCCTTGACCGGGAATCGAACCCGGGACCTCCTAGTTCATAGGTCAACTGACACTCAACCACTGAGCCAGGCAGGTGTATGGCGACGAATTGCCAGGTGGGCGGGGTAGGTCTCTCTCTCAGCAAATATCCCTGAAAAGAAGGAGAATGAACGGCTCGATTTGGGTTTTTTTTTTTTTTTTTTTGCAGGAGGCAGGGACTTTTAGACGCTGCTCTGATGGACGGGGAGAGAGCGGTTGAAAACAGATGGACTCAAGGTTTAGGGGAAAGATCGATGAGAGATCCGATGGTGTATCTAGAATTGGGGCCTAGTTAGTTCTGGCGAGGGGAGTGCCTCATTCATTTTTTGGGGGGGGCAAGGTTTTATGGGTTCACATGGGGGAATCTAGAAGGAGTTGATTGGAGAAAGGTTTTAACAGGTTTTGGGTTTTTTTTTTATAAATATGTTTTTATAGATTTCGTGCACCAGGCCTCTAGAATGTAATAAACACACAAGCATCTCCGAATTACAATCCCCATGAGTATCTTTAAAAATATATATTTTTTTAATCCTACTGGGGATCGAGCCCGCAAACCAGGCACATGCCCTTCACCGGGAATCGAACCCGTGACCTCCAGGTTCAAAGGTCGACTCCCAACCACTGAGCCACACCGGCCGGGCTGTATTTGTTGTTGTTGTTGTTTTACCCTAAATTTTACTCCCATGAGGACATCCTTCTGAGTTTCACAATGAATACTGACTTTTCCGTCCTCGGTGCCCCGATGTTCCCATCTGTGAAATGGGCTCACAGTGGTCACATGTCCCCAGGGTTGGCAGGAGCCATAGACAAAGATGTGTCGGGCGGATGCTCTGAACGGGGCACCGAATTCTGCCCGAAGCCGTCCGTGACGGGAGGCTTTGCGAATTTTTTTATTCAGCCGATATGTTTTCTATTTCTCTCCCTGTACAGCTCGAATGCCATTTTTTTTTTAAAATCATGTGTTCATTTATTCGTTATTATGTCATATTTGGTTTTCTATACCCTATGGTGCTTATTCTATTTTCTGTGTAATGCTGTATTTTTTTAAAAAAAATTTTATTGATTTCAGAGAGGAAGGGAGAGGGAGAGAGAGAGAGGGAAACGTCTATGATGAGAGAGAATCATGCATTGGTCGCCTCCTGCACGCCACCTACTGGGGATCAAGCCCAAAACCTGGGTATGTGCCCTTGACTGGGAATCGAACCCGGGACCTCCTGGTTCACAGGTCGATTCCCAACCACTGAGCAACACCAGCTGGGCTTGAACACAGTATATATATATATATATATATATATATATATATTTTTTTTTTACGTTTTCACGGGTGAGAATCACGGAGGAATGGAGGCGACGTGTATTGTCAACCCAAGCGCAGTGGACAAGGACGGTGCCAGGCCCCGGATATTAAATCACAAATTCCGTTATGGATTCAACGCCAGGGGCGCGGTTCATGATAAAACCCATGGATGAGGAAGTCCTAACAGGGCCTGGGACGTAGAATAAAGCCAAGGTGACATGTATGAGGCCCGGCCGCTGTGGCTCAGTGGTTAGAGCGTCGGCCTGTGAACCAGGAGGTCCCGGGTTCGATTCCCGGCCACGGGCACAGGCCCGGGTGGCGGGCTCGACCCCCAGTAGGGGGCGTGCGGGAGGCGGCCGGTGCACCGTTCTCTCCCATCGTGGATGTTTCTCGCTTTCCCTCCTTTTCTCTGTGAAATCAATAAAAAAAAAAATTTTAAAAAAAGAAGGAAAATTATTTGACTTCTTTGTCCTTCAGGGGTGAGTCCCTTTTCAACCTGCTGATCGATTATGTCGGCAGCATTTAAACAAAGAAGGGCACTGGCTGGTGTGGCTCAGTGGATAGAGCGCCGGCCTGCGGACCAAAGGGTCCCGGGTTCGAATCTGGTCAAGGGCACGGACCTCGGTTGCAGGCTCCTCCCCGACCCGGACTGATCGAGGTGTCTCTCTCGCATCGATGTTTCTCTCTCTGTCTTTCCCTCTCTCTTCTACTCTCTCTAAAAATCAATGAAAAAATATCCTAGGGTGAGGATTAACAAAAATAAAATAAAATAAAATAAATAAAGTAAAATAAAATAACTGAAATAAAATAAAATAATAAAATAAATAAAATAAAATAAATGAAATAAAATAAAATAAAAAAGTAAAGTAAAATAAATAAAAATAAATTAATAAAATAAAGTAAAATAAAATAATCAAAGAAGCAAAATGTGTGATACTCTATCATAAATATTTGTATTGTGTGTGTGTGTGTGTGTGTAGTTCAAATGACAGGCACTTATTATTATTATTATTATTATTATTATTCCTTGATCCAACCAGAAACCCAAGCCTATATTTACCTGTCAAACCAGTGTATTTTCATAAAGGAAAACCGTATTGTCAGGACCCGCGAGACAAAACCCATGTTTATCACACACACTCGGGGTCCCGGTGCACGAAATTCATGCACATGGGAGGGGGTGTCCCTCAGCCTGACCTTCCCCCTCTCCAATCCGGGGGCCCTCAGGGGACGTCCTCCTGACGGCTTAGGCCCAGTCCCCTCTCCACGGAGGCGATGAGGTTAATTTGCATACTCACTCTGATTGGCTGGCGAGCGTCACGGAGGGACAGTCAATTTACATGTTTCTCTTTTATTATAGAGGATGACGGGGTTATTTATGCTCTGTGACTGTTTGTGTTTTGTTTATTTTTTTTTAAAATAAAAACGTTGTTTAACTGTAGGCCACGCAGGAGAAAGCTGTGAAGTATTGATTCTGAAATAGATTGAATCTCAAAGACGGTTTAATGAGTCAAAAAAAAAAAAACACACACACACAAAAATCCCAGCCACCCTTCAGACGGTTCATTATGGCGCCGTCAGCCCATGTCAGGGTTTTCTTATTAAATCCCTGTTTTTGCTTTTATGGTGGAAAAAAAAAATCAGAAGGCCCTGGAGGCGTTTGTGTAATTATTTCTGAAGGGAAAATGTCATCCTTTGGGGGCGGACGGCATTTGAATATCAGAGACAGGCTCCTGCCCTGTTTTTCTCTCCCGTGGAAATGGTGGGTTTTTATTTTATTTATACATATAATGGGGTATAAGTTGGATTCATCAGAATCACAAAAATAATGACTCTGTTTCTTCAACGTGTGTGGGTGTCGGCGTTTGTAGAATTGTCGGACGTAATTACCGGTTTGCCCAGGGGTCACCAGCTTATATTTGTAAAAAGTTCCTGTTTCGCCCGACCGGTGTGGCTCAGTGGTTGAGCGTCGACCTAGGAACCAGGAGTCCAGGGTTCGATTCCTGGTCAAGGGCACAGGCCCGGGTTGTGGGTTTGATCCCCAGCAGGGGGCGTGCAGGAGGCGGCCGATCGATGTTTCTCTCTCATCGTGGATGCTTCTATCTCCCTTTCCCTTCCTCTTTGAAATCTGAAATCAATAATAATATGTGTTTTACAAAAATAAAGAAAAACTTGCGTGCTCTCTCTCCCTCTCTCTCTCTCTCTCGGCTATCCTCAGGGAGTCAGTCTCAACCACTGAGCCACACTGGCCTGCAATTTTATGCATTGCCTATAATTTTATGCATTGCCAATAATTTTATGCATTGCCAATAATTTTATGCATTGCCTATAATTTTATGCATTGACAATAATTTTATGGATTGTCTATAATTTTATGCATTGCCAATCATTTAATGAATTCCCAATAATTTTATGCATTGCCTATAATTTTATGCATTGACAATAATTTTATGCATTGTGTATAATTTTATGCATTGCCAATCATCTTATGCTTTGCCAATCATTTAATGCATTGCCAATAATGTTATGCATTCCGTCATTTAATGCATTGCCAATCATTTAACGCATTGCCTATAATTTTATGCATTGCCAATAATTTTATGCATTACCAATCATTTTATGCATTGCCAATATTTGCCAATAATTGTATGCATTGCCAATCATTTAATGCATTGCCAATCATGTAATGCATTGCCAATCATTTAATGTATTGCCTATAATTTTATGCATTGCCAATAATTGTATGCATTCCCAATCATTGTATGCATTGCCAATAGTTTTACACATTGCCTATAATTTTATGCACTGCCGATAATTTTATGCATTGCCAATCATTCTATCCATTGCCTATAATTTTATGCATTCCCAATCACTGTATGCATTGCCAATAATTTTATACATTGTGTATAATTTTATGCATTATCAATCATCTTATGCTTTGCCAATCATTTAATGCATTGCCAATAATTTTATGCATTCCCAGTCATTTAAGGCATTGCCTACAATTTTGTGCATTCCCAATCACTGTATGCATTGCCAATAATTTTATACATTGTGTATAATTTTATGCATTATCAATCATCTTATGCTTTGCCAATCATTTAATGCATTGCCAATAATTTTATGCATTCCCAGTCATTTAAGGCATTGCCTACAATTTTATGCATTCCCAATCACTGTATGCATTGCCAATCATTCTATCCATCGCCTATAATTTTATGCATTCCCAATCACTGCATGTATTGCCGATAATTTTATGCATTCCCAATCACTGTATGCATTGCCTATAATTTTATGCATTCCCAATCATTGCATGCATTGCCGATAATTTTATGCATTGCCAATCATTCTATCCATCGCCTATAATTTTATGCATTCCCAATCACTGCATGTATTGCCTATAATTTTATGCATTCCCAATCATTGCATGCATTGCCGATAATTTTATGCGTTGCCAATCATTCTATCCATCGCCTATAATTTTATGCATTCCCAATCACTGCATGCATTGCCGATCATTTTATGCATTGCCAATCATTCTATCCATTGCCTATAATTTTATGCATTCCCAATCACTGCATGCATCGCCGATCATTTTATGTGGGTGAGAAAGAAGGAAAAGGAACATTACGGTGAAGCACTGGGGGTGCGGCCAGTAGGGGGCGAGCAGGAGGCAGGACCCATCTTCCCTGAACACGTGATTCTCCCATCGAGGTGGGTGCTGTATTGGGAACATAAGTCAACCTGCAGAGCTTACACCGAGCCCGTTACCCGGGCTTTTATTATTATTATAATTATTATTATTATTATTCATTGATTCATTGGAAAGAGATTTGTTATTCCACCTCTTTACACATTCGCTGGTTTATTTATTTATCTCGTTTGTTTTCATCCTCAACCAGGTGATATCTCTCCATTGATTTTTTTTTTTAGTGTGAAAGTGGAGGGAGAGAGAGAGAGAGAGAAACATTGATGGGTTGCCTCCTGGGGACGGATCCTGCAACCGAGGTCCATGCCCTTGGCCGGGAATCGAACCCGGGACCCTTCAGTCCTGCAGGCCGGAGCTCTACCCACTGAGCCACACTGGCCGGGGCCAGTCCCCCTGTGTGTCAACATGGGTCCGGATTTCCTACGAGAATCGGGGGGTGCGTCGTGTTCGGTGTCGATGCCAGCTCTTAGGGGAGATGTGTAGTTTACAGATTTCTTTTTTTAAAAAAAAATCTATTTTTTTTATTGATTTTAGAGAGAGAGAGAGAGAGAAACATCCGTGATGAGAGAGGATCATGGACCGGCCGCCTCCTGCACGCCCCCTACTGGGGATCGAGCCCGCAACCCGGGCAAGAGCCGTTCCTCTCTAAAAATCAATAAAATATATATTTTTTTTAAAAAAAAAATAAGGAAACTGCATATCAGAAGGAAGGAGAGCTCTAACATCGTGTGATTCACGCGGGCTTCTTGGGCTATTTTTCTTTTTTCTTCTTTTTTTTTCTCGCCCAAAGAAAAATAGACAGAGAAACGATGCCCTCGAGCAGCTGTGAGATTCCATCTGTGCTCCGTTCTCCACAGAAAACACGGATTTTTTTTTTTCAAAAAGTGTTTCGAGGACATTGCCGTGGCCCCGGTTGGTGTGGCTCAGTGGATAGAGCGTCGGCCTGCGGACGGAGGGGTCCCGGGTTCGATTCCAGTCAAGGGCACTGGGGGGGGGGTGTCCCTTAGACGGATGGCGAGAGGGCGCAGGCCAGGCCGAGGGACCCCACCGGTGCATGAATCCGTGCACCGGTCCTCTAGTATTTTTACCAAATAAAAAATCTATACTGATAAAAGGGTGATATGCTAATTAGACCGGGAGACCTTCCGGACGTCCATCCGGAAAAAGCCATGGTTCTGGGGTTGAGGCAGAGGGGGTTAGGGGCGATCAGGCCGGCAGGGGAGGGGAGTTAGGGGCGATCAGGCCGGCAGGGGAGGGCAGTTAGGGGCGATCAGGCCGGCAGGGGGGGGCGGTTAGGGGCGATCAGGCCAGCAGGGGAGGGCGGTTGGGGGCGATCAGGCCAGCAGGGGAGGGCAGTTGGGGGCGATCAGGCAGGCAGGGGAGGGCAGTTGGGGGCAATCAGGCCGGCAGGGGAGGGCAGTTAGGGGCGATCAGGCCGGCAGGGGAGGGCAGTTGGGGGCGATCAGGCCGGCAGGGGAGGGCAGTTAGGGGCGATCAGGCTGGCAGGGGAGGGCAGTTAGGGACGATCAGGCCGGCAGGGGAGGGCAGTTGGGGGCCAGCCATCCCAGATTGGAGAGGGTGCAGGCTGGGCTCAGGGACACCCCACCACCCCTGCACCAATTTCGTGCACCGGGCCTCTAGTAAAATAAATAGTTAACACAGCGTTTACCGTCGTATTAGGACATAACCGTTAAACGTTCCCATTTATCGCTGAGTTGAGCAACACAGAAGGCAGGACGGAAAGCCCCGAATTACAGTATTCTGTTCCCTCGCGCCCTCGTTCAGGCATCAATCTTCCCCTTAGAATCTGGATTGGATTGGACGGATTTTTGTTTTTTAAATCCACTCTGTGTGAGAATTTCACAGACTTTTTTAACAGAAGGTGGTAAAAGTGAAAATGTATTTTTCTTGGCAGATAGATGAGGGGAATATAAAGCAACAGCTTGGCTTTCTGGGCACGATTCTCGGGACGAGAAAAATATAGACTCGCATATTGTAGATGAGAAGGAGGGGAAAAAACCCACGAAAAATCATGAATCATGTGTCACATTCCAACGCGAAGCTGTGGAGAGTTTATCCCTGGGAAACAGGCCGTGAGCAGACGCTGTGCATTTGATTCTCATCGGCCCGCTCAGCAGACGCCTTACGGGGAATATCCGTAACGTCTCTCTTAATAATGCATTTCCCCGCGTGTTTTATTGGGGCAAATCGGATAAAAATAGCCGCTCTGCACGATGAGCTAGAAACGGCATCGTCAGCTCGTAATTTATGTCTGGGGCCTCGAGCCTCTTTTGGGCGCCTGCCTCCTTGCAGATCCTTAAAATACTAGCCGTTATGTGCACATAGAGGAATATAAATAGTCGTCCCCGGCCGGTGTGGCTCAGTGGTGGAGCCTCGAGCTACGAACCAGGAGGTCCCGGGTTCGATTTCCGGTCAGGGCACAGGCCCGGGTTGTGGGCTCTACCTCCAGCAGGGGGCGTGCAGGAGGCAGCCAGCCCATGATTCTCTCTCATCATGGATGTTTCTCTCTCTCCCATCCTCTCTCTCTAAAAATCAATAAAATAGATTAAAAGCAACATATATACACACACACACACACACACACACACACACTAGAGGCCCCGGTGCACTAAATTCGTGCACAGGTTGGGTCCCTAGTTGTGGACGGTGATCAGGGCCGATCTGTGGGGTTACCGGTGGGCGATTGGGGTGCCCCTGCTGCCACCCACCTTGGCCGGAACCTGGGGCCTGCAGGCTGGGGCAGCTCCTGCCTTGAGCGTCTGCCCCCTGGTGGTCAGTGCACGTCATAGCAACCGGTCTTTCCTTCGTTCAGTCGATTTGCACATTAGGCTTTGATTCTATCCGATATATATTCATGCTTACGTTCCTATTGGCTCCAGAAAAGTCATTTGATTTAATTCTCCGTGTGGGCATCTCCATCACTTTTTCTCCTTGCAAAGCCCGCCCTCCCCCCCCCCCCCGATTTTATTTCCTCGTGAATAAATCTCCCCCTTTTCCCTCGACTCCCCCATGTCCAGGTCAATATTTTTTCCTTCTTTACCCCAACGTCTCTTTTCTGTAAGAATAACAGTCTCCTGGAATGTCCGTGTCCATCTTACCGGCGGTCGTGTGTTCTGGCCGTGTAGGTGTGCATGACATGGTTGCACACACATGTGAAGGCGTGCGCGTGCGTGTTCAATTCCATTCTCACAGTCTATATACTCTTGTGGGAGGTAGTGTTGATGTCTCGGTAAACAAACTCGGTCATCGACTTGTTTGGCCTGGCCGCCTTGGTAATCGGCTAGTCCTGCCTGCCCGACTCGGCCATTGGTTAGTTTGGCCTGGCCGACCTCAGGCATCCACTGGTCTGGCCTGACAGGCTCTGTCTTCGACTCCTTTTGCCTGGCTGACTCAGCCATCGATTAGTTTGGCCGGGCCGACCTCGGTCATCTGCTGGTCTGGCCTGATTGGCTCTGTCTTTGAATTTTCTGGCCTGGCCGACTTGGCCATCGGCTAGTACTGCCTGCCTGGCCGGGCCCTGGAGCGACATTGCCCGACTGACTGGGTGATGGACTCGGCTGCCTGGCTGGGTCCTTCATTGACTCCTCGAACCCAGGACTGACTGGTTGTCATAGACTTGCCCCCTCCCCCGCCCCATGACCTGCTTTGGTCATCAGTTCGCCCCTGGACGGACTCAGTCATTATCCTTCTGGACTGACTGGCTCCTCAGCTGTTTCCCACTGACTCAGGGGGTTACCGCCTGCTGGCCATTTCCTTATTCACTCTTTTTTTTTTTTGTTCCTGGAGCGACTTGCTCCTGAGCTACATTCACTCCTCGTAGGAGATTTCACTGATTTTTGATGAATGATTGCACCCGGCTGACTCCGTCCTGGGTGTGGTTTGCTTTTCTCATTCACTTGGTCATCGACTCGTCTGGCCTGCCGGCCCTGGTCATCAGCTGGTCTTCCCTGCTGGACTCCATCCTCCAGCCGTATTGCATGCCCTGCTCGGGCATCAGCTAGTTGGACCTGGCTGGCTCGGTACTCGGCTGGTCTGGCCTTCCTGTGTGGGTCATGGAGTTCTAGTGCCACACAGACTCCCCCTTTGACTTGGTTGCCCTGACTGGGTCCTTCCTTGACTCCTTTGACCAAGGAGGGACTTGGTCCTCATAGACTTGACTTCCCCCCCAGACTTGGCTTGGACTTCAGTTCCTCCCCGGATGGACTCAGGCATTGTTTTTATTGGCTGACAGGCTCCTCAGCTGACTCGCGCATCAGCCGTTTTTCAAAGAACCGGAACATGATTGAACGAATCCCTTCCACCTCATGGTTAGATGTTTTCCTCGGAGCGATTCCCTCCTAGGCTACACGTTCACTCACTTGAGTGTTCAGTCATTTGGGTGATGGATTTCACCTGGCTGAGTCGGTCATCTACTAGTTCTGCCTGCCTGACTCGGTCATCGACTAGTTGTGCCTCCATGACTCGGTCATCGATTAGTTCTGCCTGGCTTGCTCGACTATCGACTAGCTTTGCCTGGCAGACTCGGCCATCAACTAATCTTGTCTGGCAAACTCGGCCATCGACTAGCTTGGCCTGCTCCCCCATCGGCGATCGATATGTTTTGTCTGGCCTGGCTCGGTCATCGACTTGTCATGCCTGCCTCCTGCTCGGTCATTGACTCGCTTTGTCTGGCGGGGGCTCGGCCATCAGCTAATCTTGCCTGGTGAGCTCGGCCATCCGCTAGTGTTGCCTGGCCAACTCCGTCATTGACTAGTCTGGCCTGCGCCCATGGGTCATTGACTGGTTTTGCCTGCCCTGCTCTACTCGGTCATCCACTCGTTTTGCCTGGTGGTCTCCTGGCTGTTCTGTTGCCAGACTGAATGGGTGATTGACGTGCTCGCCCTGACCGGGTCCTTCAGTGACTCCTGGGGCCCAGGACCCACGTGGTCCTCATGCACCTTTAACCCCCGACCTGACACGGCCTCCACGTCTTCCCGGGAAGGACTCAGCCATTGTTCCTTCTTTTAAATTTAAAAAAAATTTTTTTGACTGAAGTCCTGAGCATCAATGAAGCCGCCCTGGGATGCGATCAGATATTGAAAATCCTATCAATCGGGTGTGAGATGAGCGTGTGGTTCAGCGAATCACGTGACAGGCAAACGTGAGGGCGGGATCGCAGGGCTGGACATTCTGGGTCCGGTTGTGGACTGGGCCAGTAGCACTGATCCCACTGATTGACACCATTGATGGGCATCATTGATTGTCATCGCTGATTGACACCATTGATTGGCATTGTTGATTGACACCATTGATGGGCATCATTGATTGACACCACTGATTGGCACCATTAATTGACAACACTGATCAACACCATTGATTGGCATCATTGAATGACACTGTTGATTGACACCATTGATTGGCATTGTTGATTGACACCATTGATTGACACCATTGATTGGTGCCCACTTGATTGGCATCATTGATTGACACCATTGATGGGCATCATTGATTGACACCACTGATTGGCACCATTGATTGACAACACTGATCAACACCATTGATTGGCATCATTGAATGACACCGTTGATTGACACCATTGATTGGCATTGTTGATTGACACCATTGATTGGCATTGTTGATTGACACCATTGATTGGCATTGTTGATTGACACCATTGATTGGCATCATTGATGGGCACCATTAATTGACACCATTGACTGACACCATTGATTGAAACCATTGATTGGCACCCAGATGATTGGCATCCAGTTGATTAGTTCAATCTTGAGTGATCTGGGCCGAGAGATCCTGGGACCCCATCCACGACTTCCTGTCACTTTCCCGTCCCCTGGGAGCCCATAGAAAACGTCGGAAATGAAAAAGGTTATTTATGTTTTCACAGATTATATTTAATAAAGACCCAATCCTCCGTCACACGATCGAGCCGCGTCTTGGTCCCGATCGGTGATTCTCTCGTCGTGGATGTTTCTCTCTCTCCTTCTCTGAAATCAATAAAAACATTTTTTAATTAAAAATAAAGGGACGAACACACAGCTGCCGCCTGTGAGGACACAGCCCTGAGGAATTGGGCGCATCTCCCGGCGACGCTCTCTCTGGTCTGTGGTTTCATCCTTCCTGGAACGCCGTCCCCGCGGGGAATGAACGGCCCGGAAGGTGACGATCACAGAGAATCGAATCCACTTACGGGCAGTTAGGGGCGATCAGGCAGGCGAGTGGTTAGGGGCGATCAGGCAAGTGAGTGGTTAGGGGCGATCAGGCAGGCAGGCGAGTGGTTAGGGGTGATCAGACAGGCAGGGGAGAGCTGTTAGGGGTGATCAGGCAGGCGAGTGGTTAGGGGCGATCAGGCAGGCAGGCGAGTGGTTAGGGGTGATCAGACAGGCAGGGGAGAGCTGTTAGGGGTGATCAGGCAGGCGAGTGGTTAGGGGCGATCAGGCAGGCAGGCGAGTGGTTAGGGGCGATCAGGCAGGCAGGCGAGTGGTTAGGGGCGATCAGGCAGGCGAGTGGTTAGGGGCGATCAGGCAGGCAGGCGAGTGGTTAGGGGCGATCAGGCAGGCGAGTGGTAAGGGGCGATCAGGCAGGCAGGTGAGTGGTTAGGGGCGATCAGGCAGGCAGGCGAGCAGTTAGGGGTGATCAGGCAGGCAGGCGAGTGGTTAGGGGCGATCAGGCAGGCAGGCGAGTGGTTAGGGGCGATCAGGCAGGCAGGCGAGCTGCCAACCCAATCACCCCCAACTGCCCTCCCCTGCCGGCCTGATCACCCCCAACTGCCCTCCCCTGCCGGCCTGATCGCCCCTAACTGCCCTCCCCTGCCGGCCTGATCGCCCCTAACTGCCCTCCCCTGCCGGCCTGATCGCCCCTAACTGCCCTCCCCTGCCGGCCTGATCGCCCCTAACTGCCCTCCCCTGCCGGCCTGATCGCCCCTAACTGCCTCTGTCTCCGCCCCCACCACCGTGGCTTTGTCCAGAAGGACATCTGGAAGGCCGTCCAGAAAACATCCGGTCTATCCGGTCTAATTAGCTTATTGCCCTTTTATTCGTATAGATATCCCTCTCCATTGCCCTCGATTATTAACTCTCCCCAAAAGGCTAGCGAGCCAAGTCGCGTAACGAGAATCGTGTGACCCCACGTACAAAAACGTTCGGGGGGCCGGGCCCAAGCCATTGAAAATAACCCCAAAGTAAGTTTTCGATGGCGTTTGCAGCAAACAATTTATTTCGACAAAGCGAACCCTCCCGGAGATGGAGAATTAATCAAGATATTTCCGCCAACGGAGCTCATTAACGAGGAAGCGCCGTGTGTTCGGAATGATTTGCGCCCCATAAAATCCGTCTCTTCAGGGGCGTTAAAGTTCCATTGTGTTTCCCGTAAAGACAATATTTATCGCCCCACACTGTTTCGTACCGCTGTTTGCTATTATTGCGCGTATTGTGTATTGTGAAAATAATAAAATGACGGCGCCATTAATATTATTTACATTTTCATAGCCGCATCATAAGAGCCATAAATATTCCATTCCATAAATGCTGTAATTTGTATTTTTTCCCCATAGCTCTAATTTTTTCCAAATAAATAATATGGAAAAACAGAACAGGCCACATGCAGAAAGCAATTAAATGGTGCTGATCATGATGAATTACCTCTAAAAAAAAAAAAAAAAACCAGTGCGCAGAATTTATATCTGGGGTAATAAATATGTTGCTGACCAGACTTAACGAAAATTGTCAAAATATAGTTAATCAAAGTTGGTGAGTTGTATTACTGTGCAGGGCAGAATAAAGATTATTAATTTACCGTTTCCTTCGTCCTCTTGGAGTCAACTCAGACGACCATTCCCATGAAATCCCAGTAGAGAATTCTAATAACCTCGCTCCCTAATTTAGATTCCTTGGCAAGTTCGTGTTTCTTTTGTCAAATTTGCGTATTTAATATGATTTCTGAACAATCAATAGTAATGTTTCACCATAACACTTCTTTGGGGAATGACACACGTATTCTGAAAAAAATAGATTTCTGAGGCTTATAGTTAATGTTTTAGGTAATTTGAAGCTTCGATAGCATCTATTCGAAAGTCCCCTTTAAAAAAAATGTTAGATTTCTCCATTTATTTATTTTTTTTAGGCTTTTATTATATAGGATTTTTTTTCTTTTTTTTTTTTAACTCAAGGAAATAAGGCGATTTGTCGTTATTTTATCGTCTTTAAATTCTCTGCACACATTTAGATGTGTCACTATTCTGTGACCATCAATACGTACTTTTTCATCGTTTCAACCTTTTTAAAAATATAGGTACATTTTTATTGATTTCAGCAGGAGAGAGAAAAGCATCCATGATGAGAAGAAAAAATCATGGATCGGCTGCCTCCTGCACGCCCCCTACTGGTTGGGGATGGAGCCCGCAACCCGGGCCTGTGTCCTTGACCGGGAATCGAACCCTGACCTCCTGGCTCATGGGTCGATGCTCAACCACTGAGCCACACCAGCCGGGCTTACGTGAGCTTCTAAGGGCCTGAAACGTTAAGAATAGAGCCATGGCTGAGACCTGAAATTTCCCCAATTTTCAGTTTCCAAATGGATGTTGCATTTTAGCACCATCCTCAGGACGCGGGGAGTGAATTTCATACACGGCACACGTGACCAAATCACTCGTCAGCCTCCCCCTGATTTAACACCCGTGGGACGCCAGGGGGATGATATGATAACACGCGGAATCGGTGATCGGCGTTGCGACACCCCAGATGCAATGGTGCAACGTCAACTTTGCAAAACACAAGTGTGAGCTGGCAAAAAAAAAAAAAAAACACCCCCAAAACCCCCACAAAAACCGACCTTCTCACAGCAGACATCTTCAGAGAATACGACATTATACAGATCCAATGAAAAAAAACGTTACCGCGTGCCAGTGAATAAAAATGTAAGTCACAGCTTCATAATGTGTTGCTACGTTTAGCATTCGAGATGGTTTCGCTATATATATGGGGCAACATTAATTTTCACTGTATATTTTTTTCCTCTTAGCACGCACGCACAAAGCCAATTTTGGCGTTTATCACTGATCTCAAACTTTTTTTCTGGTGGGAACCAAAAAAAAATGTTTATTTATACCATATTATATGACAATTATTTATACTATATGTGTTACTATGTCTACTGCTATAAAAATACTATATATGATATCACAGACATAATCTATATATCCTATATAATCAAAGGGTAATATGCAAATTGACCCTAACAGCAGAATGACTGGGAATGACTGGTCACTATGACACACACTGACCACCAGGGGGGAGACACTCGATGCAGGAGCTGCCCTCTGGTGGTCAGTGCGCTCCCACAGGGGGAGCTCTGCTCAGCCACAAGCCAGGCTGC
Source organism: Myotis nattereri (assembly GCF_964212035.1). NCBI lineage: Eukaryota > Metazoa > Chordata > Mammalia > Chiroptera > Vespertilionidae > Myotis > Myotis nattereri. The sequence continues at coordinate 1,877,445 of NC_138078.1, forward strand.
CAGCTGCCAGCACAGCGGTGGTGGTGGGAGCCTCTCCTGCCTCCTCAGCAGCGCGAAGGATGTCCGACTGCAGCTTAGGCCTGGTCCCTGCTGGCAAGTGGACATCCCCCGAGGGCTGCCAGGCTGCCAGAGGGATGTCTGACTGCCAGCTTAGGCCCGATCCCCCAGGAAGAGGGCCTAAGCCAGCAGGTGGACATCCCCTCAGGGTCCCAGACTGTGAGATGGGGCAGGCCGGGCTGTGGGTCTCCCCCGTGAGTGCACACATTTTTGTGCACCAGGCCTCTAGTCTATATATAAAAGCCTAAACAACTGAATGACAGAATGGCCAAAAAACTGAACAACCGGTCAACCAGTTGCTATGATGCACACTGACCACCAGGGGTAGATGCTCCATGCAGGAGCTGCCCCCTGGTGGTCAGTGTGCTCCGATATCCAACCTCCAACTGCCCCTCTCCCCGGCCAGCCCCCCCCCCCCTACATTGGCCCCAATCACCGGCCAGGCCAAGGGACCCCACCCATGCATGAATTCGTGCACCAGGCCTCTAGTATATATTATAATGTGACTGTAAAACAAAATTTTAGATATAATAAAACAATCGATTATTTTTAGGTAAACGCAGATTTATGAAACCAATTTTAACATTTTGATAATATTATACTTATTGGTAAAATAAGTAGAAAGCATGATATTTGGACAATCTAAGGAGAGAAAGACTTTTGCCCCATCCGTTGCTACATTCCTCAAGTATTTAAAAAAAATAATAATAAATGCTTAAAATCCTCCCCATGGCTCCCTTTTTAGAGGTTATCTTACCCATTTGTTTTTTCTCAAAGAATTGTAAATCCTCTTTTATGGGGATCACCTTGAGAAATGAGGTTCAGGGAGATTAAGGGGAATCCTAGAGCGTGATCTGAATGCTATGAGAATACATTGGGAGGGTAGTGAACGCGGGATGCGGTACAATTAGCAAAGGCCCTTTAATACAGAGGCGTTTGAAGAGCAACATACATTCACATTAGCGTGGCTTCTGTCGAAATCACATGTCACGAGAGAAGGAACCACTCATCAAGGTGCGCCTGGAAGACACGCTAAGTAAGAAATAAAATGTTGCCCTGGCCGGTGTGGCTCAGTGGATAGAGCGTCGGCCTGCAGACTGAAGGGTCCCGGGTTCGATTCCGGTCAAGGGCATGTACCTTGGTTGCGGGCACATCCCCAGTGGGAGGCAGCTGATCGATGTTTCTCTCTCATCGATGTTTCTAACTCTCTATCCCTCTCCCTTCCTTTCTGTAAAAAATCAATAAAATATATTTTTTTTTAAAAAAAGAAAATGTCATGGGAGCATTACACTGGGTTTTCCGTGGCCCAGGGACGCCGAGCAGAGGGGGAAAACTGTAGCCAAACACAGCAGGTGTGGCTGCCGGCAGTAATGAAAACCAGACTTGTATATCGTCACCTTCCACATGTAATCTCTTATGTATATGTGTGTATATACATGCATGTGGCCAAAATTAGCCCCATGAGATGTATGTACTCAGATGCTTGAAATATATTTAAAGAAGAAAGAAAGAAAGAAAGAAAGAAAGAAAGAAAGAAAGAAAACCAGATTGTGAGACAGGTTCTGGTCTGAAGGAAAAGGGTTTATTCTGGTGCCTGTAGCCTGGTCAGAAGGAAAAGGGTTTATTCAGGTGCCAGTAGATGAGGGGCTGTTGTTTCAAAATCTATCGTTGCATCTCAGTTAAAGGTAGGAATTTATTATTATTATTATTATTATTATTATTTTAGGGAGAGATTGGGGAAGCAAAGCAAAGCGATCAAGGGGAGGCCAGGGGGGTGAGGGTTGAACATTTTCTAAGTATACATCAGCACAGCCCATTCTGATATTTTATTTATTTTTTATTGATGTTTTTTATTGATTTCAGAGAGGAAGGGAGAGGGAGAGAGACACATCCATGATGAGAGAGATTCATGGGTCGGTTGCATCTTGCACACCCTGTACAGGGGATTGCATGTGCCCTTGACCGGACTCGAACCCGGGACCCTTCAGTCTGCAGGCCGACGCTGTATCCACTGAGCCCAACCAGCTGGGGCCTGGTTATTTTCTTGAAACTGGTGAGGTTAGAGGTACAGTTTTTATGGTTCAGAGTCAGCAAGTCTTTCGGAGCCAGACTGTCCGGTTGCTGGAGTCAGACTCCAGCCCCGAAGCTAGTTCCTGATCGATTTCTCTAATTGCATGCCGACCGATACACCCGGTAAACAGCCGGAAATACGATCGATGATGCCTTATTAGAGGGTCTGGTTTATAGCTATTGAAATCATGTGATGCAACAATTTTTAGTGACAGGATAAAGTTAATGCGATTATCTATTTTAAATTCTTTTAAAATACAGATGGTGCGCCTCCAGGAAAACGGAATTCTTATTCTGAGAAACTGTGTTAAAAAGGCAGGAAAATTGTTTTTAAAGTGATCAGCAACTTTCTTATATACATTTTTGTAATTCACTGAATATTTTATTTTATTTTATTGATTTCAAAGAGGAAGGGAGAGAGAGAAAGAAAGATCAATAATGAGAGAGAATCATTAATCGGCTGCCTCCTGCACGCCCCCTAGTGGGGATCGAACCCACAACCTGGGCCTGTGCCCTTGACTGGGAATCGAACCCTGACCTCCTGGTTCAGAGGTTGACACCCAACCCCTGAGCCACATCGGCCGGGGCTAATTCACCAAATATCCTTAAATGAACGTATTTTATTTTTAATCACCTGACTATATCGGAATGACTGGATAGCTACGTTCATTTTATTTTTCTGCGTTTGGTTTTCACTGTCTTTGGTTGTGGGCATAGGAGTCACTGTACCCACTGCCCACGATTCTCCAACCCATTTTACAAAAAAACAGATTTAAAAGATTGCAACGTATCAGAAAGTTTTTCAATCTACTATTAAATTCACAGCGGAGCTAATTTAATTTTCATTGCCCCAATAAGGTCAAAGCCCCCTCTAAAAAAGTACATTTGTGAACAAGAACATGCATGAATACAGGCCATAAAAAAAAAAATAAAATAAAAGTGTGTGGATGTCGTAACATCTCAATAAAGGGAACCATGCATAACGGAGCAATTTCCCTCAAAATCAGAGCTACCCTTCAAAAAAAACAAAAAAAAAAAACAAAAAAAACACATCAGGATACTGAGAAATGTTTGGCTGCAAATAGACTATTCTTTCCCCACTTGTGTCTCTATTTCTCAGGTTGAATTCTCACCCCCGAAAACGGTTTTCTGTATTCCCATGGGGAACGATTTTGGAAGCTTCACACTTTTCAAGTGATGTCGGCGGCAGAAGGAAGTCGTTTCGAAATTATGGTCGCTTTCCACTGTGGGTTTATAAATGGCATCGGACGGGAATTTCTCACCGAGCTCTCTTTCTCCTCACAGCCCTTGGATGACTATTTCACATGTTAGCACCAATACCTAATTTATTTTCACTTTAATGAAGTTAGTGAGTGTCTAGCAGAATTACAAAAAAAATTGTCCTCATCTGTATTCAGCTATATCTGCATAGTTAATACATCGGTATGCTCTCGACGAGTGAATTATTATTATTTTTTTTTGGTACAAAATGCTTAGTGGATGGAGTGTCAGCCTGCAGACCGAAGGGTCCCGGGTTCGATTCCCGGTCAAGGGCACGGACCTCGGTTGCAGGCTCCTCCCCTGCCCGGGCCCTGGTCGGGGCGCGTGCAGGAGGCAACCCATCGTTGTGTTTCTCTCATGTCAATGTTTGTCTCTCCCTCTCTCTTCCACTCCCCCAATAATCAAAGGGAAAATATCCTTGGGTGGTGGTTAACGAAAGAAAAAAAAAAAGCTTAGATTGTTTTTTGCTCTTCAAATATCTCTCTCTATAAAATCCTAATATGCAAATTATCCCCACGGGAGATCGACCGCTTGCTATGACGTGCGCTGACCACCAGGGTGCAGCATGGAATGAAGGAAGGCCCGGGCTGGCAGCCGGAAGGCCCCATCGGCCCTGATTCGATAGCCAGACCTAGGGACCCTACCTGTGCACGGATTTCATGCACCGGGCCTCTAGTCTTAGTATATGATGACTTCGAATGATAAAAAAAAAAGATGGGTGATGTGACCCATGATATTGTCTGTGCAAACCCAAATAGCTTGGCGGATGTATAAAATTTCCTTTTTTTTAAAAAAATATATTTTTATTGATTTCAGAGAGGAAGGGAGAGGGATAGAGAGAGAGAAACATCCATGATGAGAATGAATCATGGACCGGCTGCCTCCTGCACGCCCCCCCTCCTGGGGATCAAGCCCGCAACCCGGGCATGTGCCCTTGGCCAGAATCAAACCCGGGACCCTTCAGTCCGCAGGCCGACGCTCTACCCACTGAGCCACACTGTCCAGGGCTAAATTTTCTTGACGTAGGAGTTGCTCCCAAGAACAAAAGAACCGTTGTTGCTAAGCTGTAAGTGTGCAGAGATGCCTGGGAATGAATTGTCTGCATCACTTGCATCTATAACAAGCGTTACCTGATGGGGTGCCGTGATATTAGAAGCAGGTCCCTGTTATATATTTAACTGGAGGCCCGGTGCATGAAATTCGTGCACAGGTGGGGTCCCTCGGCATTGCCTGAGGAGATTGGGCCCAAGTTTGCACCCCCAGCCTCGCAGCCCCGCCTGGCACCCCGACTTGGACTGGCACCGCCTGCTCGCTTTCCCAGCCCCCCCCGCCACATCCCCAGCTGGTAGACCAGCAGGACAATCAGGGTCCCCACTTACACCCGCCTTGGCCTCGCGCCACCCGCTCACCTGCTTCACCGTCCGGCCACGGTCCCGTTCTCGTTGGATCCCATCGGGGCCGGTAGCACCACGTCTCCAATGACCACCATGCTCTGCGTCGCCCCCTGGTGGTCAGCGCATGTCTAACTCCCGGTCGGTCACACTCCTCCCATAGGGATGATTTGCATATTGGGCTTTTATTATATAGGATATACAATTTAATTCTATTTTAAAACATCTGCAACACATTTTCAATACGTTTTCATGCTCTCCTAGGACACAGCAAAGTCAGGGAAACTCTGATTTCAACAGTAAAAAGAGATACCCATCTCGCCTAGCCAGTGTGGCTCAGTGGTTGAGCATCGACCTAGGAAACAGGAGGTCCCGGGTTCGATTCCCATTCAAGGGCACGTGCCCGGGTTGCAGGCTCGATCCCCAGTAGGGGGCGTGCGGGAGGCGGCTGATCCATGATTCTCTCTCATCATGGATATTTCAATCTCTCTCCCTCCCTATCTCTTCCTCTTTGAAATTAATAGAAATATATATTTTTTTTAAAAAAGGGAGATACCCATCCGTATCTTGGACCTATTGCTATGAATTTATACTCCTTCCTCCTACAAATTTTCCAACCCCAGTGACTGCATGTTAAAATCTCCCCCAATTAAAAGATATAAAGAACTTACAAAATTTTCGGGGATGGGATTGGTTTAAATTGTCCAAGTACATTGGTTTATTTTCATTTTGCTTACTTTGATTTGTGTTTTTTTTTATTAAAAAATAAGAATCATTTCAAAGTTATCAAGGGGAAGTGCTTAAATAATAAAACAATATTCATTTCATCTATGACCATTGTTTCTTGTGATTCAGGGTTTTAAATCTCATTCTGTATTGCTGCTCTTGTTTTTAATTGACGATCATTACCCAATAGTTTTGTAATATATTTCTGCTTTAATCTTCTGACTTTTACCTGTAACACTGAGACAACTCATGAATATGCAATCGTAGTAATTTTCTTGAAAGACTATTAAGGGGGAATTTTAATTAAAAGTAAAGGAAACCAGAGTATTCATAATATTGCCTTTTTTTTTAAGAACCACATACCTACACATTTCCATGTATTAGTAAAAAAAAAAAAAAAAAGGCAATTTGCCTGTGAAAATGCCACAAACACCTATTTAGATTTCGCGTAACAATCTCTCTGCTGTTTTCGTTTCAATATAATTAAACAGCAAGAAAGCACTACATTCATGAATCTCTATATCAGCGGTTCTCAACCTGTGGGTCGCGACCCCTTTGGGGGTCGAACGACCCTTTCCCAGGGGTCGCCTAAGACCATCGGAAAGCACACCTATAATTACATATTGTTTTTCTGATGAATCACTGTGCTTTCATGATGTCCAAATTGTAACCATGAAATTGGGGGTTGCCACAACATGAGGAGCTGTGTTAAAGGGTCGCAGGATTGGGAAGGTTGAGAACCAATGCTCTATATCAAAGCATATCCACGATGTGATCGAAGGGCATTTCTAAAGCGAGTATCACCCTGAAATTCAGCGGAAAAATCCACGGTGCCTGAAAGTGCTTCTCTTTGAACCAAACGACATACAACCCCCAATACGCTCCCATGAAGCCAGGAACGTTTTACGAAACGAACATCCTTTCTTGTGTGAAAACCAGCAGGGCCCTTCTTGCCGAGTCTCTTCCAGGTCCTAAAAAGAAATCGTCCGGATGAGTCCTTTGTCCCAAATCATTAAAAATATATGGAGCCCGGCCGGTGTGGCCCAGTGGTTGAGCATCCACCTCGGAACCTGGAGGTCAGGGTTCAATTCCTGGTCAAGGGGACAGGCCCGGGTTGCGGGTTCGATCCCCAGTAGGGGGCATGCAGGAGGCGGCCGGTCCATGGTTCTCTCTCATCATGGATGTTTCTACCTCTCTCTCCCTCTCCCTTCCTCTTGAAATCAATAAAAAAATGTATTTAAAAATAAAGGAAGAAAGAATAATGACATCTGTAACGTGTAACTCTACACAATATGTGAATTTTGCTTCTTCTTGGTACCACGGATGAGGGGTCTAAACCTCATGGTGGTTTGCAGATCTGAACACTAACTATTATATGACCTCGTGGAGGTCAGAGGTCAGCATGTCAATTCCTCATTGAAATGCACGGGGATGTCTCCTGACTTGGGGGTCCTCCTCAAGCCTCCGTGGTACCCCCTTTCTGCTGGAGGATCATGGAAATCCGTGTGGCACCTTCCACATCACACCTGGTCAGTGCCCACTATTGGTTGGCTGGTTACCATGCCCTGGATGGTGTAGCTCAGTGGGTTAGGGCATCATCTCAGACATGAAAAGGTTGAGGGTTCAATTCCTAGTCAGGGCATGTACAGAGGGTAGGGGTCTGATCTCCAGGCGGGGTGCATGGGTAGGCAACCGATCAATGTTTCTCTCTCACGTCAATTTTCCTCTCTCTCTCTCTCTCTCTCTCTCTCTCTCTCTCTCCTCTCTCTCTCTCTCTGTCTCTCTCCAACTTTCTTTCTGAAATCAATGAAAAGCATGCTCTTAGGTAAGGATTTAAAAATATATATATATATGGCCTTGGTCTCCTTATAGTCAACAAGTTATTCTTAAAAATACAGCTCTCTACTCTCCTATCGAATGCACAATCTATATATATAAAAGCCTAATATGCAAAGTGTGCCCTCAGGTGTTCAACGACCAGGAGTTCGATCACTCACTATGATGTGCGCTGACCACCAGGGGGCAGCACCGAATGAAGGAAGGCTTCAGCCAGGAGCTCGCATCCAGGGAAGGGAGGCCCCCCGGCCAGCAGCCTGCAGCTGCTAGGGACCTTACCCATGCACGAATTTCATGCACCGGGCCTCTAGTATGAATATATTTTTAAAAAGTTGTGCTATAACTACACTGTGGAATACGATACAGCAGTGACAAAGCAGGATCTCTTACCCTTTGAGGCAGCGTGGAGGGACCTGGAGAGTATGATTCTGAGCAAAGTAAGTTTTTATTTTTTTAGGAAATGCATTGGGGTGACATCCTAGACGATAAAAGGGTAATATGCAAATCAACCAAACAGCAGAACAACCAGTCGCTATGACATGCACTGACCACCAAGGGGCAGGCGCTCAATGCAGGAGCTTCCCCCTGGTGGTCAGTGCCCCCGGGTGGGAATGCCGCTCAGCCAGAAGCTAAGGACCCCTCGCGGGGAGCGGGCCTAAGCCGGCAGGCAGACATCCCCCAAGAGCTCCAGGGCTGTGAGAGGGCGCAGGCCGGGCTGAGGGACACCCCACCACCCCCAGTGCACGAATGTTGTGCACCGGGCCTCTAGCTGTTTAATAAGATCCTACAGGTTCCAAGGGTACGTTTCCATGATCCATCATGTGTAGGTGGATTGTGCAAATAGACCGAACAACGGGACAATCAAACAACTGAACAACCAGTTGCTATGACATGCACTGACCACCAGGGGGCGCACGTTTGCTCACCACCCACAGTGAAATCATCTCCCGCCACCATAGCTTTCACCATCTAATCTTCCCAATTAGCCAGGTTTAAAATCAAGTGCGTGCGATTTGCATATATAAATATTTAGGGAATTAGGGGGAAGGATCAAGTCCCTAATTAGGCAGCAGGCATTTGCATGCGGTGAGAAATAACAGTCTCATTTGGAAACACGGCTCGCTCTACCGCTGCAGTTATGACGGGATTTTATGCACGAGTTTCAGCCCATTTTTAAAAAATATATTTTTTTATTGGTGTCAGAGGAAGGGGGAGGGTGAGGGATAGAAGCATCCATGAAGAGAGAGAATCATGGACCGGCTGCCTCCTGCACGCCCCCAGCTGGGGTTCGAGCCTGCAACCCAGGCATGTGTCCTGATGGGGACTCGAACCCTGACCTCCTGGTTCATAGATCTACACTCAACCACTGAGCTACACCAGCCAGGTTGCTGCCAGTTTGCTCAGACCCGTCTCCCCTGCTGGCCAGGGCAGCCTGCGCCCATTATGGCTTGGCTCAGACAATCTGCTTTGCACGCCTGAGCTAATCGCGCCCTGGACAACCTATGTGTGCAGCACTATGAACCCCGAGTTTTACTGTTGAACTCAGTGGCAACTTCAGTACCTGAGGATTTATTCCCCCTCTTTACGGGCTGGCTGGCTGGGAGTTTTATCGACCTCGGTGCTCCTGGCGTCGGCCTTGAAGGCAGACAAGCGTGGCCAGACTTGGCCCCACCGGCAAAGACAGGGATGCCTTTGGGTGAGTAACAGAGCGTCCACTCAGGGCTGGTCTGCAAGCACAGACGCTCCCGTGGAGACGGTTGTCATGAACCCAGTTGCTAATCACAGGAAAGGGATAGGGGGACCTCGAAGCTGGTAGATAGAGGACCTGCATTCGCCTGAAAAATCGTCCTATTGGTTTAAATCTTAGGACACATGTGCTTATGAGACAAGGGGGTTCAGTTTTTCAGTGGGAAGCGATGGGGGAGGTGACCCAGCTGTGAATCCAGCAACCAGACCTGATACCCAGGGTCAGACGGACCCACCAGGAGGCAAAACATCATCTCGTCCACATCATCTCACCCACATCATCTCACCCACATCGTCTCGTCCACATCATCTCACCCACATCATCTCACCCACATCATCTCGTCCACATCATCTCGTCCACATCATCTCACCCACATGGTCTCACCCACATCATCTCACCCACATCATCTCGCCCACATCATCTCGTCCATATCATCTCGCCCACATCATCTCGACCACATCCTCTCACCCACATCATCTCACCCACATCATCTCACCCACATCATCTCACCCACATCATCTCGTCCACATCATCTCGCCCACATCATCTCGACCACATCCTCTCACCCACATCATCTCACCCACATCATCTCACCCACATCATCTCGCCCACATCATCTCGACCACATCATCTCACCCACATCATCTCACCCACATCATCTCGCCCACATCATCTCGTCCACATCATCTCGCCCACATCATCTCACCCACATCATCTCAACCACATCATCTCGCCCACATCATCTCACCCACATCATCTCACCCACATCATCTCACCCACATCGTCTCGACCACATCGTCTCACCCACATCGTCTCGACCACATCATCTCGCCCACATCGTCTCACCCACATCATCTCACCCACATCATCTTGCCCACATCATCTCGTCCACATCATCTCGACCACATCATCTCGCCCACATCATCTCACCCACATCGTCTCGACCACATCGTCTCACCCACATCGTCTCGACCACATCATCTCGCCCACATCGTCTCACCCACATCATCTCACCCACATCATCTCACCCACATCGTCTCACCCACATCATCTAGTCCACATCATCTCACCCACATCATCTAGTCCACATCATCTCACCCACATCATCTAGTCCACATCATCTCACCCACATCATCTAGTCCACATCATCTCACCCACATCATCTCGTCCACATCATCTCACCCACATCATCTCGTCCACATCATCTCACCCACATCGTCTCGACCACATCATCTCACCCACATCGTCTCATCACCTGAGGACAAAGAACAATGGCTGCTGTCTGTGGAGCCCCAGGGCTGCATGTAGCACCCCAGCCCCTTCCCCTTTATGACCCTGCCCCCTGCACCGTGCTGGGAGACAGGATTTGATGCTTGTAAGTGCCCTGTCTTCTTGGTGGGCTGGCCTTCTCAATTAATGCCTGGTAGGATGCAACCCTGCCTTCATGATTGGGCACAGCAATACTCAACCACTGAGCCATACTGGCTGGGCTCCATTTATTTGTTTTAGAGAGAGTGGAAGGGAGGTAGGAAAGAAGGAGGTGATGGAGAGAGAGAGAGAGAGAGAGAGAGAGAGAGAGAGAGAAACATCAATGTGAGAGAGACACATGGACTTGTTGCCTCCCGCAGTTACCCAACCAGGACCTGGGATTGAACCTGCAACCCAGGTATGTGCCCTTAACCGGGAATCAAACCCACAACCCCTTGGTATGCTGGCCAGCCCTCTAACCACTGAAAAATGCTGGTCAGGGCTCCTTAAATTTTTTTAAAATTACTTTAGAGACATAATAAGTGTACCTAGACATTCTTTTAAGAAGGGAAATACTTCCTAAATCCTTCAGCTATTTCTACTTCATGGTACTCCTGTCTTCTAACTCCACTGACACATTTTATGCATATAATAGTTTGTCATATATATATATATGCCTAAGCGACCAGATGGCCCAACGACCATTTGACCAGTCGCTATGACATGCACTGACCACCAGGAGGCAGACAGTCAATGCAAGAGATGCTCCCTGATGGTCAGTGTGCTCCCATGGTGGGAGCGCCCCTCAGCTGACCAGGATGTGTGGGAGCGGCTCCTCCCTGATCACCACAGGCCATGCCGAGGGAACCCACCGGTGCACGAATCCATGCACCGGACCTATTGGCATATATAAACATGTATAAGATGTCATGATAATTTATTCTTTAATCTGTGGTGTGGCTATCAATGTTGGCAGATGCCCCTTTTTTATATTTTTTATTAATTTCAGAGAGAAAAGGAGAGGGCGAGAGAGAGAGAAATATCAATGAGGAGAGAGAATCATGGATCAGCTGCTTCTTGCATGCCCCCTACTGGGGACTGAACCTGCAACCCAGGCATGTGCCCTTGACTGGGAATCGAACCTGGGAACCTTCAATTTGCAGGCCGATGCTCTATCCACTGGGGCAAACCAGCTAGGGCATTTTTTTAAAATGTTTTTTATTGATTTTTAGATAAGAGGGAGAGATAGAAACATCCATGATGAGAGGGAAACATGAATCGGCTGCCTCCTGCATGCCCTCTCCTGGGGATCGAGCCCGCAACATGGGCACGTGCCTTGACTGGGAATCGAACCCGGGGCCTCTGGGTCCATGGGCTGGTGTTCAATCCACTGAGCCACACCAGCCAGGCTCATCCTCCTTCTTGGGCAAATTGAGTCCACAGTGAGATGTGGAGTCTTCCCCAAAGGATGTCATTGTCTGCTGCTCCCACTGGAGCCACCCATTCAGATGCAAATTGGCCCCATCCTCATCTTTGTGTCTCGGTAGCCATGGCAACAGTCACATGGAGATTTGGTTCCAAGGCTGAAAACATAGGGTCTCCCTTCAGAAGGACTCACCGATGGTGTCCGACTCCAGTCCAGCGCTTTATAGAGGGAACTGCTCATGCCAGCCAGGCTCTTTGATGTGAAATGCAAGTTTAGGTTAAAATTGAAAGGTTGGGCTCTGACCGGTGTGGCTCAGTGGCTAGAGAGTCAGCCTGCGGACTGAAGGGTCCCGGGTTCGATTCCGGTCATGGGCATGTATGTTGGTTGCGGGCACGTCCCCAGTGGGAGGTGTGCAGGAGGCAGCTGGTCAATGTGTCTCTCTCATCGATGTTTCTAACACTCTATCCCTCTCCCTTTCTCTCTGTAAAAAAAAAATCAATAAAATGTATATATTTAAAAAATTGAAAAGTTGGTTTTTTTGTTTGTTTATATATTTTTATTGATTTCAAAGAGGAAAGGAGAGACAGAGAAACATCCATGATGAGTGAGAATCATGGATCAGCTTCCTCCTGCACACCCCACACTGGGGATGGAGCCCGCACCCCGGGCCTGTGCCCTCGCCCGGGAATCGAACCCGTGACCTCCTGGTTCCTAGGTCAACGCTCATCCACTGAGCCACATTCTCTGGGTGAGTCAACAGCTCACCTACTGGTTGGAGTGTCTGCCCCCTGGTGGTCAGTGCACGTCATAGCGAGCAGTTGAGCGGCCTTAGCATATCATTAGCATATTACGCTTTGATTGGTGGAACGGTTGGCCGGACGACAGGACGCTTAGCATATTAGGCTTTTATTATATAGGATCATATGCATCAACACCTTCTCCCGAGATCCAAGTGATGGGTCCATCCCTTGAGGAACAAGTCCATGAGTATGCGTCTGTCCTAGAATTCTCATAGGGTAGGACGCAAAAGCCAGTAGAAATGCCGCAGGCTGTATCGAGTGACAAGACTCCACAGGCGTAAATATCTGTATTCGGATTTATATCCCCGGGAGCCGGCATGTGCCCGGCAGTAGCTCAGACGTGATTTCGCAGGTAATGCAACCTGACAGGGTAATGACCTGCCGGGAGGAATCAAATCGAATCAAAACTTGAAAGATGGCGTCACACAAAGCTGTCTGCCAAAATATACATGCAGCTCTCAAGGTTCACGCAGCATGGGATGTTAATGTCCTTATGAGATATGTGAAAGGAAAGGGAAGCACTAACTCCAAATTGTTTGGATGGATGCATAGAAGATGATAGATAGATAGATAGATAGATAGATAGATAGATAGATGATAAAAATAGAACACATAGATGATAGATGATACATAGGTAAGTAGGTAGATAGATGATAGATGGATAGATAGATAGATAGATAGATAGATAGATAGATAGATGATAAAAATAGAATGCATAGATGATAGATGATAGGTAGGTAGGTAGACAGACAGACAGATAGATAAATAGATATGATAGGTGATGGATGGATGAATAAGATGATAAAAATATAGATAGATGATAGGTAGATAGATAGATAGATAGATAGATAGATAGATAGATAGAAAATACAAGGATGAATGGGTAAATAGTCAAGATAGATGATTAATAGATACAATGCATAGATGATGCATAGATAGGTAGATAGATAGATAGATAGATAGATAGATAGATAGATAGATAGATATATGATACAAGGGTGGAGGGGTGGATAAATAGTTAAGATAAATAAGTAGATAGGTAGAGATAAATAGATAGATATAGATGATAGATGATGGATGGAAAGATGATAGATATAAATAGAATGCATAGATGGTAGATTGATGATACAAGGGTAGATGGGTAGAAAAATAGTTAAGATAGATGATAGATAGATAGATGATAGACAGACTGAAAAATAGATGAGGTATCTGTGTGATATATGATTCCTGTTGAATGTATTAGGAAGAGAGAAATAAAGAATATATATGTATACACACACACACACACACACATATATATCACTTATACATACATACAAATATGTGTAACACAATTATGTTGACATATATGTGTAGGCAATATATACATTTTGTAATAAACATGTCAGACGGGAACTAAGGATATAAATAAACGCATATGAATGTGTATAATATAATGCCGTGCATAACGTAGGAATTTAGAGACGAGATGTTTTCCGTTATTAGAGGAGGCCTTTGAAATATAGACCTTTCAACATTTTGCAAGTCGTACTAAAAAAAAAACACTTAAAAATATATAGCAAAAGCTTACTTCTGGGCATAAAAAAAACCACACACAACAAAAACATATTGGCTCAATAGAACACTTCCAGGCCCTCGAAACAAAACAGCCAGGCATTACAATAGCACTTTTACGTTTAACATTCCGCACAGCCCCTCCTAAGTCGCTGGTGACAAATGGCTTACCGCCCCGGAGATGTCAGAAAAGCCAGGGGCTGTACAGAGTGAATTATGGAGGCTTCCAGCAGAGAGAATCCCGGTTAATCCCCTTGTCATCCCCAGTAAATGACACACAGGAACACGGGAGGGCACCTTCTGGAGTGACATGATGCAACATGAAACCCCTAGGATTCGGCCGTCTTGTCTACCTCGCTTGGGCCTCTCTGCAAACGTCCTGCTCCATCCGCGTGACGCCCCTTGTGTAAAAGGACTTGAAAGCTATTGAATGAATGGAAACTGATATATAAACCTCTTTTGTTGAATAATACATTATTGCTGGTTTCTGAGAGGAAGGGAGAGGGGGAGATAGAAACATTAATCATGAGGGAGAATCATGGACCGGCTGCCTCCTGCATGCCTCCTACTGGGGATGGAGCCCACACTCTGGGCATGTGCCCTTGACCGGGAATCGAACCCTGACATCCTGGTTCATAGGTGGATGCTCCACCACTGAGCCACACTGGCTGGGCATGTGGCCACCTCTTTCATTGGCTGCCCCTTCCATAGGGCGCCTCTTTCATTAGCCATTCCTTTTACTGGTCAGCTCTTATACCGGCCATCTCTTTCATTGGTCAGCTCTTTCATTGGCTGCCCCTTTCATCAGCTGCCTCTTTCATTGGTCAGTAGTTTCATTGGTCACCTCTTTCATTGGCCACCTCTTTCATAGGCCTTGTTATTCATTGGTCAACTCTTTCATTAGTCAGCACTTTCATTTGTCCGCCCCTTTCATTGATCAGCTCTTTTATTGGCCACCTGTTTCATCGGCCTTGTCATTCATTGGTCAACTCTTTCACTGGCGACACTTTTCATTGGCCAGCTCTTTCATTGGCCTTGTCGTTCATTGGTCAACTCTTTCATTGGTCAGCCCTTTCATTGGACACTTCTTTCATTGTCCATGTCAATCATTGGTCAACTCTTTCATAAGTCAGCAGTTTCATTGGCCACCCCTTTCATTGGCCACCCCTTTCATTGGTCACCTCTTTCATTGGTCAGCAATTTCATTGGCCTCCTCCTTCATAGGCCTTGTCAATCATTGGTCAACTCTTTCATTGGCCAGCAATTTGATTGGCCACCCCTTTCATTGGTCACCTCTTTCATTCGCCAACTCTTTCATTGTCCATATCAATCATTGGTCAACTCTTTCATTGGCCAGCAATTTGATTGGCCACCCCTCTCATTGGTCACCTCTTTCATTCGCCAACTCTTTCATTGTCCATATCAATCATTGGTCAACTCTTTCATAGGCCAGCAATTTGATTGGCCACCCCTTTCATTGGCCACCCCTTTCATTGGTCACCTCTTTCATTGCCCATATCAATCATTGGTCAACTCTTTCATAGGCCAGCACTTTCATTAGTCAACTCTTTTGTTGGCCACCCTCTCATTGGTCAGCTCTATCACTGGCCTCGATTTTCCATTGGCCACTTCTTTCATGGGCCTCCTCCTTCCCTGGCTTCCTATTTCCTAGCCCCCGAGTGTAAGGATCTATCTTAAATCACGAAAAGACTTTGCAAATGGAAGAGGGCAGGTGAATCCTTGCTTGCTGATGCCATCACCTTCCTTCCAACCCCAGAGCCAAGGTTTCCAGGCTGTTTAAAGATGAGCCCTAACCGGTGTGGCTCAGTGGATAGAGTGTCAGCCTGTGGACTCAAGGGTCCCGGGTTCGATTCCGGTCAAGGGCACGTACCTTGGTGGCGGGCACATCCCCAGTAGGGGGCGTGCAGGAGGCAGCTGATCGATGTTTCTCTCTCATGAATGTTTCTAACTATCCCTCTCCCTTCCTCTTTGTAAAAAATCAATAAAATATACTTTTTTAAAAAAAATAGATGAAAGGCAGTATTCTCTCATGTGCAACCATTACATTGGTGGATTTTTTTTTTTTTATTCTTCACTATCAGTTCCAGTCCTGAGCCATCCAAACCTACTTTCGAATAGTTTTCTTTTTTTGCATCTATGGTGGCTAAATGAATTCTCCCACATATCTCTTTTAATTTATTACAGCCTGTGTTGCTATGGTTACACTTGAATAAGGCTGATTTGATCACAGGAATCGAACTCTTCAACATGCCTGTGAGGTCCGCGTTGCTGATGGAATACACGGGATGCATATTCAGGTTCAGATAATCACCCCTACATTTTATTTATTTTTTTATTTTATTTTTTTTTAGTCGAATCGCAAGGTTCCATTATGACAGAACCTATTTTGCAAAGCGAACCCCTTTGAGACACGTTCTATTTTCAGAAACAGAATTCAAGTTGTATGCAGGCCTTGTAGCTGCCTGCCTCGGCAATTGATGGGGGTTATGGCAACCCTTCAAATATTTGTGTATGACAGGTGGGTAAATGTTTGGGAATTCGTGGCCGTGTAGGATGAGATATGCATAATGAGATTCTGGAAGAAAAAAATAGTGACGTTGATGCAATGCTAAAGTAGTCTAGAGAAAAGGATGATTTTATTTTTAAAAATATCTATATTTTTATTGATTTCAGAGAAGAAGGGATGGGGAGAGGGAGCTAGAAACACCAACGAAGAGAGAGAATCATGGATCGGCCGCCTGCTGCACGCCCCCTCCTGCGGACAATAGGTGGACCTGTACGTGACCTTCAACCTTACAGGATTCGGTCAGCGGTGAGCGACCAGTAGGAACGCAACACTATTTACGAATGGATTCAGAAAAAAAAGAGCTGCTACAACACGGCTGCTTGTTTTGTTTTAAAATTTATCTTTAGAGTTGAAAGTATTACAGAGGTCTCCATGGACCCCCTCCACCCTGCACCCGCCCCTCCCAGGCCTTGCCCACACGATTGTCTGTGTCCCTGTGCTACGCGTATCCTATACAATAAAAGCCCAATGTGCTGATTAGACTGGGCAGCCGAAAAGCCTTCCGGATGACATTCCGGACGTCCTTCCGGACGAAGCCGCAGTGGCAGGGGCCAAGGCAGAGGCGGTTAGGGGCGATCAGGCAGGCAGGCAGAGTAGTTATGGGTGAGCAGGCAGGCAGGCAAGTGAGCAGTTAGGGGCAATCAGGCAGGCGGGCAGGTGAGCAGTTAGGAGCCAGTGGTCCCGGATTGCGAGAGGGATGTCCAACTGCCGGCTTAGGCCTGATCCCTGTGGGCCATTCCCCGAGGGCTGAGGGATCCCCTTTCTGTGCACAAATTTCATGCACTGAGCCTCTAGTCCTATATAACAAAAGCCTAATATGCTAAGTGTCTGGTCGGCAGGTTGGCCGTTCAACCAATCAAAGTGTAATATGCTTATGATACGCTAAGGCCGCTCAACCACTCGCTATGATGTTCACTGACCACCAGGGGGCAGACAGTTGACCAGTCAACCAGTCGCTATGACGTGCACTGACCACCAGAGGGCAGACGCTTCGATCGATAAATTAGCTTGCCCCTGGGGTCCGGCCAATCAGGACTGGGCAAGACGGACTGGACACGCCCTGGAGCCCTCCGGGGGCCCCTCCCCGGCCTCTAATTAATTTCCTTTCAATGTGCACGAATTCATGCACCGGGCCCCTAGTATGCATATAAGTTCCATGGTTTATCAATCCCCACCCCACCCATCTCCGCCTTCCCTCTGAGATTCCTCAGTCTGTTAGATGCTCTTATGGTCAGTCACTGCAGGCCTGGGTTTGACTCCCAGTCAAGGGCACGTACCTCAGTTGCAGGCTTGCCGCCCCCCTGGTCGGGGCGCGTGCAGGAGGCAACCAATCGCTGTGTCTTACGCTTGGCATTCGAACGTCATAAGAAAGAACATAAGTATGCAGTTTGAAATCATACAAAGCTCCCCCCGCCCCCCAAAAGCATTAGGTAAGAGTCCACTCATCACATGTGCCACCAGGATGCTCTGGGCTGGGCTGTCTCCCTGAGTTACGTGTGAGCCATGGAAGATGGGACAATCCTGGCCACCCGAGGGCTCGCAAGGGGAGCCGACGGAGCCTGAGCTGGCTTCTGCCGGAACCAAGACTCGGTAACGACCCTGGAATCAGACATCATGGTGCATTAATGGACGTCTGAGGGTTGTCAGCGTGGAGGTCTCCGTGGAGAACAGCTGGGGGAGCAGGTGGCTGGGGAGGATGTGTGTAACCACGGAAAACACAGACCCAGATGTTTCCAAAAGCAAACAAGTATCCACGGATATGACAACGCCTGGCCGTCCTGATAAAGAGAGAGACGGCTTTGAAAAAGGGATTTAGCATGGCCGGCGTGGCTCAGGGGTTGAGAGTCCACCTAGGAACCAGGAGGTCAGGGTTTGATTCCCGGTCAGGGCACATGCAAGGGTTGTAGGCTCGAACCCCAGGGTGGGCGTGCAGGAGGCAGCTGATCTGGGATTCTTTCTCATCATGGATGTATCTCTCTCTCTCTCTCTCTCTCTCTCTCTCTCTCTCTCTCTCTTTCTCTCTCTCTCTCTATCTCATCTCTATCTCTATCTCTATCCCTATCCCTATTTCTATCTCATCTCTATCTCTCTCTCTATCTCTATCCCTATCCCTATCCCTATCCCTATCTCTATCTCATCTCTACCTCTATCTCTATTTCTATCTCTATCCCTGACTCTCCGAAATCTATAAAAATATATCCTATATAATAAAAGGCTAATATGCAAATAGACCAAATGGTGGAATGACTGGTCGCTATGACACGCACTGACCACCAGGGGGCAGACGCTCAATGCAGGAGCTGCCCCCTGGTGGTCAGTGCACTCCCACAGGGGAAACACCACCCAGCCAGATGCCAGGCGAGCACAGCAGTGGTGGCGGGAGCCTCTCCTGCCTCTGCAGCAGCGCTAAGGAACCCTTGGGGGATGTACGGAGCCAGCCTAAGCCATCAGGCAGACATCCCCCGAGGGGTTCCGGACTGTGAGAGGGTGCAGGCTGGGCTGAGGGACACCCCCCTGCCCCCAGTGTATGAATGTCGTGCACTGGGCCTCTAGTTTAAAAATCAATAAATAAAATAGAAATATTTTTTTAAAAAAGAGAGAGAAGCCCAGCTGGTGTGGCTCAGTGGTTAAGCATCAACCTCTGAACCAGGGGTTCAATGTTCGATTCCCGGTCAGGGCACATGCCCGGGTTGCGGGCTGGATCCCCAGTGTGGGGTGTGCAGGAGGCGGCCGATGCATGATTCTCTCTCCTCATGTGTGTTTCTCTCTCCTTCTCCCTTCCCCTCTGAAGTCAATAAAAAAATAAAATAAAATAGAAAAGAGTACAATTGAAATCTATATTTAGCAGAATCACCCCAACAGATTTAATTTAGCAATTAATTTTTTAAAAAAAAAATTACAAATTACAGACCAACCCAAGGCCTTGTATGCGTGCCTCTACGCCCAACCAATGGACACAGACACCAGGGGGGTGAGGGCACGAGTGGGGGGTGGGATGGGGGGGCCATGGGGGGATATGGACACGTATGTAATACCTTAATCAATAAGGAAAAAATTAGAATTACAAAGCCCTGTTATTGAATTCCTCTTCTCGATCGAGCTGGCTTTGTCTGGGTGTCTGTGTGATCACCAGGGTACATCTGTATTGATTTCTCGTCAGCACGGATGGGTGGAAGGGACTAATTTTAATTTGCGTGTGGGACTGAGAACGAAACCCTGTGTGTGTGTGTGTGTGTGTGTGTGTGTGTTTCCTAATCTCCTAATCTAGTGCATTTTGGTTAAAATGCCCTGGAAACAAATATAACTGATGGGTAAATGATGAAATGAAACTAGTGCATTTAGGCAATAATGTGGTTTTCATCTGAAGAGAAGCTTTTGGGCCCCGGCTGGTGTGGCTCAGTGGATAGAGCGTCGGCCTGCGGGCGGAAGGGTCCTGGGTTCGATTCCCGGTCAAGGGCACAGGCCCGGACTGCAGGCTTGATCCCCAGTGCGGGGCGTGCAGGAGGCGGCCGATGCATAATTCTCTCTCCTCAATCTTTCTCTCTCTGTTCCTCTCACTTCCTCTCACTCTCTCTAAAAATCAATAAAAACATATTTTTTTAAAAACAATAAAGTGAAGCATTTGGCCCTGGCAGGGTCTCTCAGTGGGTTAGAGCGTCGACCCCATATGACAGGTTTGTGGGTTCGATTGCTGGTCAGAGCACATACAAGAGGCAGCCAATGAATGCATCAATACATGCAGCAATAAATCAATATTTCTCTCTCTCTCTCTCTCTCTCTCGTCAATAAATAAATTTAAAAATAAAGTACAGCTTTTATCCGTGTCCAGAAAAATTACGTGGTGGCATTTGCGACGTAATTGTCTTTGGTTTTGACCTAAAATATATATATATATATATATCTTTCCCCATTCTATTGGCCATGTTCCAAAACACACCCTCCCCAAGTTGAATAATTCACGTCCTAATATGAATAATCTTGTCAGTGGTTCAGCTTCGGTTTGACATGGAATTAGGGAACACCACGTGACAGGCGACTCAGGGTGGGGGTCGCCTTAACACGTCTCGTAGCCGCCCCGGCCGGTGTGGCTCAGTGGATAGAGCGTCGGCCTGAGGACTGGGGGGTCCGGGGTTCGATTCCCGGTCAAGGGCACAGGCCTGGGTTGCAGGTTTGATCCCCAGTTGGGGGGGGCCGTGCAGGAGGCAGCTGGTCCATGATTCTCTCTCATCATGTCTCTCTCTCTTTCCCTCTCCCTTCCTCTCTGAAATCAATAAATATATATATTTTATTGATTTTTTACAGAGAGGAAGGCAGAGGGATAGAGAGTCAGAAGCATCGATGAGAGAGAATCATCGATCAGCTGCCTCCTGCACACCCTGCACCGGGGATGTGCCCGCAACCCAGGTCCATGCCCTTGACTGGGACTCGAACCCAGGACCCTTCAGTCCGCAGGCCGACGCTCTATCCACTGAGCTAAACTGGTTTGGGCAAAAATATATATATATTTTTAAAAGCATGAAAAAGAATAAGGACAGAATACTAGGAGAGAGAGAGAGAGAGAGAGAGAGAGAGGGAGGAAGGAAGGGAGGGACCCCATTTGCCTCCAAACGCATCTGAAACCCAAGGAACTGACCCGGGGGCCCCAGGAGGGGAGCTGGCCCCCCTTTGGCAGCCTCATTTCTGCAGCCTCTGCATTCCTCTCTGCAAGGAAGCCAGGCCCTGCCCCCCTCCCCCCTCCCCTGTACCCCCTCCCCCCCTCCCCCCCTCCCTTTGCTCTCACAGCTGCAGGAGACAAAGGCAGCTCATCTCCATGCCAATACCTCGCTTCATGGATGAAGGGCTTCATCCTCCGATAAAAGCCAGCTTTGTGCAGGGGCCCGGCTGGCAGGGTCCGCCCACGCCCCCCGAGGCCTGCAGGGGCCCCTTGGGGGGAGCGAGCCC
>NC_138078.1:1904108-1939108 GCF_964212035.1 Myotis nattereri
GGAAAAATATCTTCTGGTGCAGATGCACAAAAATGAAATAAAGTAAAATGAAATGAAATGAAATGAAAATAAAATAAAATAAACACTTTCTCTAAAAACCAATGGAAAAATATATTTGGTTGTGGATGAACTGTTAGAATAGAATAGAATAGAATAGAATAGAATGGAATGGAATGGAATGGAATGGAATGGAATGGAATGGAATGGAATGGAATAGAATAGAATAGAATAGAATAGAATAGAATAGAATAGAATAGAATAGAATAGAGTAGAATAATAAAGTGGAATGGAATAGGATAGAATAGAATAGAATAGAATAGAATAGAATAGAATAGAATAGAATAATAGAATGGAATAGAATAGAATAGAATAGAATAGAATAGAATAGAATAGAATAATAGAATGGAATAGAATAGAATAGAATAGAATAGAATAGAATAGAATAGAATAGAGTAGAATAATAAAGTGGAATGGAATAGGATAGAATAGAATAGAATACAATAGAATAGAATAGAATAGAATAGAATAGAATAGAATAGAATAATAGAATGCAATAGAATAGAATAGAATAGAATAGAATAGAATAGAATAGAATAATAGAATGGAATAGAATAGAATAGAATAGAATAGAATAGAATAGAATAATAGAATGCAATAGAATAGAATAGAATAGAATAGAATAGAATAATAGAATGCAATAGAATAGAATAGAATAGAATAGAATAGAATAATAGAATGGAATAGAATAGAATAGAATAGAATAGAATAGAATAGAATAATAGAATGGAATAGAATAGAATAGAATAGAATAGAATAGAATAGAATAATAGAATGGAATAGAATAGAATAGAATAGAATAGAATAATAGAATGGAATGGAATAGAATAGAATAGAATAGAATAGAATAATAGAATGGAATGGAATAGAATAGAATAGAATAGAATAGAATAGAATAGAATAGAATAATAGAATGGAATGGAATAGAATAGAATAGAATAGAATAGAATAATAGAATGGAATGGAATGGAATAAAATAGAATAATAGAATGGAATGGAATGGAATGGAATGAAATGGAATAGAATAGAATAGAATAGAATAGAATAGAATAGAATAGAATAATAGACTAATAGAATGGAATGGAATAGAATAGAATAGAATAGAATAGAATAGAATAGAATAGAATAATAAAATAAAATCCTATATAATAAAAGGCTAATATGCAAATTGTCTTCTCAACCAGAAGTTCGACAGGGAGTTGGACCAGGGGGCGCGGCCAGCCAGCCCATACCTGCGGCCGCTCCCCCTGACCAGCCAGACCCCACCTGTGCACGCACCAGGCCTCCAGTAAATAATAAAATGAAATAAACAACGAAAGGCCCTTAGAATTTGTTTCCAAGACTCCACCAAATGACCAAGTGGGGCCTAGGCTACCAGGAAAAATGACGACATAGGGGTGAGAAATCAAAGACCATTTTCCTTTATTTCATTTTCAAGTGACGGCGAAAAGCCCTTTGGGGAGTCGTGAGCCACCAAGTCTGGCGTACCTGGTGCTAGAGCTGTTGGTTGATTTTATTTTTATTTTTTTTTGGGGGGGGGTGGTGGCCGGCACTTGTGAGAAACGCATGAGAAATGGCCGTTTATCTCCAAAAAGTCCCTCCCATTTCCTGTGCTGATATGTGACATGTTCCCTGGAGCATGGAGCCCGTGGAACCCACAAATTAACTTAGTCCTGAGATACGAAAGTGGACCCCAAAACCAATAACTGGGGGCCCCACACTGGCCTCGTAGAGGTTTAATCCAGGCCCTGCAGCACCCACTTCGTCGCATCTCGCGTGAAAGGCTCATCATTGAGGCATTTTTGCGAATGAAGTGCCTGGGTGTACAAGATGGATACTTCGGAATGGGCCGCCAAAAAAAATTCCAATATGTGCACGTTCTCAGATAAAGAACATCTTGGGCCCTGGCTGGTGTGGCTCAGTGGATAGAGTGTTGTTGGCCTGCGGACTGAAGGGTCCCGCGTTCGATTCCCGGTTAAGGGCACAGGCCCTGATTGCGGGCTGGATCCCCAGTCGGGGGCGTGCAGGAGGCGGCCGATCCGTGATTCTCTCTCATCCTGGATGTTTCTCTCTCTCTCTCTCCCTCTCTGAAATCGTTAAAAATATCTGTAACAATAAAAGCGTCATATGCTAATTAGACCGGACAGCCAAACGACCTTCCGGACGTCATTCCGGACGTCCTTCCGGACAAAGCCGTGGCGTCAGGGGCGGAGGCAGAGGTGGTGAGGGGCGATCAGGCAGGCAGGCAGGCGAGCCGTTAGGAGCCCGCGGTCCTGGCTTGCGAGAGGGATGTCCGGCTGCCGGTTTCGGCCCGATCCCTGGCCTGGCCTGTGGGATTGGGCCTAAACCGGCAGTCGGACATCCCCCGAGGGGTCCCGGATGGTGAGAGGGTGCAGGCCAGGCTGAGGGACCCCCCCCACACACACACACCCATGCACAAAATTTCGTCCATGGGCCTCTAGGATTTAAAATAAATTTTTGAAAAATCATTCAAACCCAGAAAAGGAAAGAGAAGAATCATGTAAACGTTGGCACACGGGTGATAGAAGCCAACCTGGGTAAGACTCAGAAGAAATAACAGATTCGAGTTTATGATGATGGTGATGATGATGATGGTAATGATTCCACAGGCTTCTGTGGGCCGGGCTATTTTTCAATTTTTATTTTTAATTTTTATTTTTCGTGAATATATATTTTATTGATTTTTTTACAGAGAGGAAGGGAGAGGAATAGAGAGTCAGAAACATGGATGAGAGAGAAACATCGATCAGCCGCCTCCTGCACGCCCCCCACTGGGGATGTGCCCGCAACCCTGGCACAAGCCCTTGGCCGGAATCGAACCCGGGACCCTTCAGTCCACAGGCCGACGCTCTATCCACTGAGCCACACCGGTCAGGGCAGGGCAGGGCTATTTTAAATTTTCAATCATCTGGGTTTCCTTTCCTACAGGAATAGAAATTGCAGGATTCCGTGTGCTGCCAGGAATCGGCATCATTCTCTCACACACATTTTGGGGGTGTGCCTGCATGGGCCTGACATTTTACACAGAAACTTAGGTGCCCTAAGGAAACACTGCAATTATAGGTTGTGTTTTCCAAGCAAAATGCAAATAATTCAACCACTAAAGCAGCAACAACACGAAGGCATAAGCCCTCATATACCTGTAGGCGTCTGAGGGGAATTAATAGGAAGGAGAAGTGGAAAGGAGACGCATGAGAATAAAAAATAATATGTTTAATATATATTTTTATTGATTTCAGAGAGGGAGAGAGAGAGAGAGAAACATCGATGATGAGAGAGAGTCATGGATCGGCTGCCTCCTGCACGCCCCCTACTGGGGATGGAGCCCGCAACCCGGGCCTGTGCCCTCGCCTGGGAATCGAACCCGGGACCTCCTGGTTCCTAGGTCGACGCCCAATCACTGAGCCACACTGGCCGGGCACCAGAGTCAGTTTTATTCATCGTGCACATGGGCTCAGTAGCATTTACCCTGAGCCTCAACGAACTGACTGCCATTTGGGGTAAAAATCAGTAGAGTTTGAATGTACAACAGGAAAAAAATAAAAAAACAAAGAGCAGAGTTTATTTATTTATTTCCTAGAGGCCCGATGCATGAAATTCGTGCAAGGAGCTCGGCCCTGGCAGCCGTGGCTTCGTCCGGAAGGTCGTCTGGAAGGATGTCCGGAAGGTCGTTCGACTGCCGGACCTAATTAGCATATTACGCTTCTATTATTTTATAGACTAGAGGCCTGGTGCACAAAATACATGCACTCGGGGAGGCGGGGGGTCCCTGAGCCCATATTGTGAGAGGGCGCAGGCCAGGCCGAGAGACCCCACTGGTGCCCAGTGGGGCCAGGGAGGGATGCGGGAGGTTGGCCAGCCAGAAAGGGACCATGAGGGGCTCCAGGGCGTGTCCGGCCCGTCTCGCTCAGTCCCGATTGGCCAGACCCCAGTAGCAAGCTCACCTACCAGTTGGAGCGTCTGCCCCCTGGTGGTCAGTGCACGTCATAGCAACTGGTCGACTGTCTGCCCCCTGGTGGTCAGTGCACGTCATAGCGACTGGTTGCCCCCTGGTGGTCAGTGCACATCATAGCGACTGGTTGACTGCCCCCTGGTGGTCAGTGCACGTCATAGCAACTGGTCGACTGTCTGCCCCTGGTGGTCAGTGCACGTCATAGCAACTGGTCGACTGTCTGCCCCTGGTGGTCAGTGCACGTCATAGCAACTGGTTGACTATTTGCCCCCTGGTGGTCAGTGCACGTCATAGCAATTGGTCGACTGTCTGCCCCCTGGTGGTCAGTGCACATCATAGCAACTGATTGATTGTCTGCCCCCTGGTGGTCAGTGCACGTCATAGCAACAGGTTGACTGCCCCCTGGTGGTCAGTGCACGTCATAGCAACTGGTTGACTATTTGCCCCCTGGTGGTCAGTGCACGTCATAGCAACTGGTCGACTGTCTGCCCCCTGGTGGTCAGTGAACGTCATAGCAACTGGTTGACTATTTGCCCCCTGGTGGTCAGTGAACGTCATAGCGACTGGTTGACTGTCTGCCCCTTGGTGGTCAGTGCACGTCATAGCAACTGGTGGACTGTCTGCCCCCTGGTGGTCAGTGCACGTCATAGCGACTGGTTGTCTGCTCCCTGGTGGTCAGTGAACGTCATAGCAACTGGTTGTCTGCCCCCTGGTGGTCAGTGCACATCATAGCAAGCGGTTGAGCTGCCTTAGCATATCATTAGCATATTACGCTTCGATTGGTTGAATGGCCGAACAGAAGACCAGACGCTTAACATATTAGGCTTTTATTATATAGGATTTTTGTAGGAGGAAGAGAGACATTTAGGAGGTAGTGATGGATACCTTGCATTATGGGGATCCTTATCCGTCTTTATAGAATGCGATGTGCCCTCCAATCGGAAACGGCAAATCCACGCAAAAACGATTCTGAAGGGCCGCCTCACGTTGATCGATGTCGCCGTTTCCAGAATCTCATTATGGGAAGATTACAGGATCTTTCTCCGGCTCGGGTGGAAAATAAGAAATGAGATTCTGAATGATTTCAGGAGGGGGCCGGGGGGAGGAAAAAAAATCAAGATTTCCTGCAAGGACGGGCGCGGAAGGGACTGCGAGTGAAAGGCATCCGTTTTGATCTCTGCAAACAGCTGGGCAGACGAGATACGTTCGCGAATGATAAGGCGATAAAAGAGAAAAAGTGTCCTGCCTGGCTTTCATGGACTCGGGGTTTGACAACTCGATTTCCATATGTTCACTGAAATAATATTTTTTTCTAAAAAAAGGAGGGAGATGATATCTTGGTAACTTGCTTTTGCTTTTCATAGCTGTGCGTTTACAGTAAAGATTTGCAATGCATTCCGGACAGTGAGGCTCAGGGGTGAGCGTCGACAAATGAACCAGGAGGTCAGGGTTCGAATCCCCGTCAAGGGCACATGCCCAGGTTTGCAGGCTCCATCCCCAGTAGGGGGCGTGCAGGAGGCAGCCGGCCCATGATTCTCTCGCATCGTGGATGTTTCTTTCTCTCTCTCTCTCTCTCTCTCTCTCTCTCTCTCTCTCCCTTTCTCTCTGAAATCAATAAAAAGATTTATATATATATGTGTGTATATAAGAGATATTTTAAAAATGCTGTGTCAGGCGTGTGAGATGCCTAGGATGTCCTATATAATAAAAGGCTAATATGCAAATAGACCAAACTGCAGAACGACCGGTCGCTATGATGTGCGCTGACCCCCAGGGGGCGGACGGTCCATGCAGGAGCTGCCCCCTGGGGGTCAGGGAGCACCCACAAGGGGAGTGCCGCTCAGCCAGGAGCCCGGCTCATGGCCGGTGAGCACAGCTGCAGCCCTATGGATGTCCAGCTGCCGGCTTAGGCCCGCTCCCCGTGGTGGGGGGCGGGCCTAAGCCGTCAGTCACACATCCCCTGCAGGTGCCTGGACCGCCAGAGGGCTCAGGCCAGGCTGAGGGACCTCCCCATCCCCGTGCAAGTGCACGAATTTCATGCACTGGGCCTCTAGTAACTAAATAAAATAAGTGAGGACACAGCAATGGAATGAAGCCATCAAGAGGGCAGTGTATGGCTCAATCTTTTTTTAAAATATATTTTTATTGATTTCAGGGAGGAAAGGGGAGAGAGAGAGAGAGAGAGAGAGAGACATCCATGAGGAGAGGGAATCATGGACCGGCTGCCTCCTGCACGCCCCCTACTGGCGACCCGACAATATTTTTCCGTTCATTTTTATTGATTTAATTTTAAAAAATATTTTTGTTATCGATTTCAGCGAGGAAGGGAGAGGGAGAGAGAGAAACATCCATGAGGAGAGGGAATCACGGACCGGCTGCCTCCTGCACGCCCCCGACTGGGGACGGAGCCCGCAACCCGGGCCTGTGCCCTTGACCGGGAATCGAACCCGGGACCTCCTGGTTCCTAGGGTGACGCTAACCACTGAGCTACGCCGCCCGGGCCTTGCTCTGAAAGTCTTATCTCTCCTGCTTCATCGCAAATGGAATCGGCGGACGCTTCCTTCCCCCATCGCGTTGGCATGGAAACGGCTCTGTCAGAATGGCCTCGGTTTCCATGGTAACAGAGAGAGAGAGAGAGAGAGAGAGAGAGAGAGAGAGAGAGAGAGAGAGAGACAGCTCATGATTCACATTCTCCTGAGCCCAAGGCCAGGACGGCCAGGGTTTAAAGCCTTCCCCAAGGATATTGAAATATTTGTGTATCTATTTATGCATTTATTTGTTTTCAATCCTCACCCAGGGGTATTTTTTCCTCTTGGAGAAATACTGATTTCAGCATAGAAATGGACTATGCCAGCCCTGGCTGGTGTGGCTCAGTGGGTAGAGCACCGGCCTGCGGACTGAAGGGTCCCGGGTTCGGTTCACACGCCTCCTCAGGGACCATATATTTCCCCCCGCCCAACGCAGGGGAATTTACACCAAAGGTTCAGCTACCCCGGGACCCATGGTGCTTTGGGGATGGGACGTGTGAATTACAATCCCCAAGAGTATCTTTATAAATATATATTTTTAAATTGATTTCAGAGAGAGGAAAGGACAGAGAGAGAGAGAGAGAAACATCCATGATGAGAGAGAATCATGGATCGGCCGCCTCCTGCACGCCCCCTACTGGGGATCGAGCCCACAACCCGGGCCTGTGCCCTTGACCGGGAATCGAACCCTGACCTCCTGGTTCACAGGACGACGCTAACCCCTGAGCCACACTGGCCGGGCCGCATGAGTATCTGCGTCTGCAGTCACACGGGAGACATAGGTTTGGAACATTGCAAACCTCCGTTATTTGTAGACGCCCCTTAAAAAAATTCATTATCAACACACTCCGTCAGCTGTCATTTTCAGGGTTATCTTGAATTCTTATCAACTCCTTATATGGATTGCTTGGCAGGGGAAAAACCGATTGTACCAAAAAAATTAAAACTCAGTGACAGGACTTTAAGATGATCTTCTGGCCTCGCCATTATCAACCTAGGAACCAGGAGGTCAGGGTATAGAATAAAAGCCTAATAGGCAAATCGACCAAACTTGCGGAACGAAATGACCGGTGGGACGACTGGTTGCTATGACGCACACTGACCACCAGGGGGCAGACGCTCAATGCAGGAGCTGCCCCCAGCCTGCAGGCCCCAGGCCGGCCAAGGCAGGTGCCAGCGGGGGCCCCTGATCGCCCCACTGGTCGCCCCATAGATTGGCCCTGATTGCCTGCTAGGCCTAGGGATCATACCCGTGCACGAATTTCATGCACCGGGCCTCTAGTCTATGTATATAAAAGCCTAAGTAACTGAACAAACGGTTGCTATATGTGCACTGACCACCAGGGGGCAGATGCTCAGCGTATGAGCTGCCCTCTGGTGGTCACTGCGCTCTCACAGCCAACCTTCCACAGCCCGCCCACCTCCTGTGGTCCCTCCCCCCTGGCCAGCCAACCTCCCAGCGTTCCTCCGCCAGCCGACCGGGGCCACCTATGGGTCCTGATCACTGGCCAGGCCGTGCACGAATTTCATGCACCGGGCCCCTCATTTATTAACAAACACGGGAAATCGTGAGAGATCACAGCGCTTACGACTTTCGAATTGGGGGGCTATTCAATCTCCTCCGGGGCCATCCCGTTAAACGGGTCCTTCGAGGAATCGATTCTCTGCAATTGATACTTTGCAATTGATTATCTGCAATTTGTTATATGCAATTGATTATCTGCAATTGGTTATCTGCAACTGGTTATAGGCAACTGATTCTCTGCCTTGGACTCTCTGCAGTTGGGTATATGCAACGGATTATATGCAATTAATTCTCTGCAAACCGCGTAAAGGGCAAATGAAGGTCACCTTCCCAGAGTCCGTGGAAAGGAAACCCCACCGCGAAAGGGACATTGAAAACTCGAGGTGGACCTCTGGCCAGTGCGGCTCAGTGGGTAGAGCGCCGGCCTGCGCACCGAAAGGTCCCGGGTTCGATTCCGGCCAAGGGCACATGCGACGTCATTGATGTTTCTAGCTCTCCCTCTCTCCCTCTCCCTTCCTCTCTGAAGTCAATAAAAATATATTCAATTAAACAAACACACAAAAAACTCGAGGTCCTCTGAGCGCCCGGGTTCTCTGATTGTCAAATCTCTCCGACACAACTGAGGTGAAGGGACGCGTGGACGTCGACTAATCTTATTCTCTCTGTTGATGGAGAGCTGAGCGGGGCCCAGGGTCTATTCACATTTCCTTTTACTTTCTTTGAATGTATTTTTTTTTTTTTATTGATTTCAGAGGGAAGGGAGAGAGAGAGATAGAAACATCCATGATGAGTGAGAACCATGGATCGGCTGCCTCCTGCACACCCCCCTGCTGGGGATGGAGCCCGCAACCCG
This sequence comes from Myotis nattereri, assembly GCF_964212035.1. Taxonomy (NCBI): domain Eukaryota; kingdom Metazoa; phylum Chordata; class Mammalia; order Chiroptera; family Vespertilionidae; genus Myotis; species Myotis nattereri. The sequence goes on from NC_138078.1 coordinate 1,913,045, forward strand.
GGCATGGGCCCTTGACCAGGAATCGAACCCGGGACCCTTCAGTCTGCAGGCCGGAGCTCTATCCACTGAGCCACACCAGCCAGGGCTGTTGACATTTTCTGAGCTCAGAATTGGAACCGGATTTGCAGTGGGAAAGTCAACCTGAAAGACACCCACATGCACCCAGCCAGCATGGCTCAGTGGTAGAGCATCAGCTTATGAAACAGGAGGTCAGGGTTCGATTGCCGGTGAGGGCACAGGCCCGGGAATCAATCCCCAGTAGGGAGCGTGCAGGAGGCAGCCGGTCCATGATTCTCTCTCATCTCTGATGTTTCTCTCTCTCTCCTTCTCCCTTCTTCCCTGAAATCAATAATTATAATCATAATAAAATTATATGGTATCTTTTAGCCACACAGTCAAGCCTCTACGTGGACACAAAGACTCACCGGGGGTGGCTAGGAGGATGTGGAACTGAGGTACCAGGAAAAGGAAAAAAAAAAAAAACCGGAAGCACCAACAAGGAAAGAAGAGAGGCCACTGCATGGCTCTCTCGGGGTTCGTCTTCTCTTACAGAGAGGTATCCCCTGGACGCATTGCAGAGAATCGATTGCAGAAAATCAATTGCAGATAACCAATTGCATATAGTCAATTGCAGATAATAAATTGCATGTAATCTTGCCTATAACCAATTGCAGATAACCAATTGCAGATAATCAATTGCATATAATCTTGCATATAACCAATTGCAGATAATCGATTGCATATAATCAATTGCAGAGAATCAATTCCATATAATCAATTGCATATAACCAATTAGAGATAACCAATTGCATATGATCAATTGCAGGGAATCCACTGCAGAGAGTCCATTACAGATAATCAATTGCAGAGTATTAATTGGAGAGAATTAACTGCATATAATCCATTGCATATAACCAACTGCAGAGAGTCCATTGCAGAGAATCAGTTGCCTATAACCAATTGTAGATAACCAATTGCAGATTATCAATTGCATATAACAAATTGCAGATAATCGATTGCATATAATCAATTGCAGAGTATCAATTGCAGAGAATCAATTCCATATAATCAATTGCATATAACCAATTAGAGATAACCAATTGCATATAATCAAGTGCAGGGAATCCACTGCAGAGAATCCATTACAGATAATCAATTGCAGAGTATTAATTGCAGAGAATTAATTGCATATAATCAATTGCATATAACCAACTGCAGAGAGTCCATTGCAGAGGATCAGTTGCCTATAACCAATTGCAGATAATCAATTGCATATAACAAATTGCAGATAATCAATTGCAGAGTATCAATTGCAGAGAATCAATTCCATATAATCAATTGCATATAACCAATTAGAGATAACCAATTGCATATAATCAATTGCAGGGAATCCACTGCAGAGAATCCATTACAGATAATCAATTGCAGAGTATTAATTGCAGAGAATTAATTGCATATAATCAATTGCATATATAACCAGCTGCAGAGCGTCCATTGCAGAGAATCAGTTGCCTATGATCAATTGCAGGTAACCAATTGGAGAAAATCCATTGCATATAATCTTTCATATAATCAATTGCAGATAACCAATTGCAAACGATCCATCACAGGGAATCAATTGCAGAGAATCCATTGCAGAGAATCAATGGCCTACAATCTCTCTTCCCGACGGGAGGCGATGCCTGCAGCCCAGGCAGACATCCGCACAGCGGCAGCGGCAGGAAGATGGATCGTAACTCATTTCCACCCAAGCGCCAGCCTCGCCGCTGGATGACGGGGCGACCTCCCTCACCCTTGGCCGCACACCTGCGTCCGGCCCCAGGCAGCACCGACCCCCCACCCCAGGGCCACCTGCTCGGCTGTCATCACCGACGTGATGAAGACGGAGTGTGTCTGCCTGTTGCCGAGGGAGCCAGACACCACCAGCCGTGAAGACTTCGCGCTTAGGGGACCCGAGGTCGGGGTGTCTGCGGGGCCATGGGTCTGTCATTCTCTGGCTGCAGGAGCTCCCCCAAAATCACCAATATCGTTGACTCCAGGGATGGCTTCTGATGGCAAAGGGACTGTCTTTTTTTAAAAAATATATATTTTTGATTGATTTCAGAGAGAAAGGGAGAGGGAGGGAGATAGAAACATCCTTGATGAGAGAGAATCACGGACCGGCTGCCTCCTGCACGCCCCCCACTGGGGATCGAACCCGCAACCTGGGCCTGTGCCCTTGACCTGGTTCGTAGGTCGATGCTCAACCACTGAGCCACACAGGCCAGGCACTACCCTCCCCACCCCCTTTTTAAGGCTATTTGTTTGTAGAAGGAAGGAATGGGAATCTACAATACCCTCCTCACTGACCTTTTAATTCAGTGACTTCCTCCTTTCCTTCCAGCCCTGGGATACCGCCTTCCCTCTAAGCACAAACCACGAAAGGACTTTGTGGCCACGTCCCTTCCCCCCCAAAACGCTGATTACATAACAGGTTCCGTGGAAGTCTTGTCATTTTGCTAATTTGCATAAATCTTGGAGGGAAAAAAAATATCCAGGGGAGAGGCCCATTTTCCGGTGTTTATTGAATACTAGAGGCCCGGTGCACGGAATTCGTTCATGGGAGGGGGGGCCCTCAGCCTGGCCTGCACCCTCTCGCAATCTGGGACCCCTCAGGGGATGTCTGACTGCTGGTTTAGGCCTGAGCCCACAGGGGTCGGACATCCCTCTCGCAATCTGGGACCGCTGGCTCCTAACCACTGGCCTGCCTGCCTGATCGCCCCTAACCACTCGCCTGCCTGCCTGATCGCTCCTAACCACTCGCCTGCATGCCTGATTGCCCCTAACCACTCACCTGCCTGCCTGATCGCCCCTAACCACTGGCCTGCCTGCCTGATCGCCCCTAATCACTCGCCTGCCTGCCTGATCGCCCCTAATCACTCACCTTCCTGCCTGATCATCCCTAACCACTCACCTGCCTGCCTGATCGCCCCTAATCACTCTGCCTGCCTGCCTGATCATTCCTAACCACTCTGCCTGCCTGCCTGATGGCCCCTAACCACTCACCTTCCTGCCTGATCACCCCTAACCACTCACCTTCCTGCCTGATCATCCCTAACCACTCACCTGCCTGCCTGATCGCCCCTAACCACTCCCCTGCCTGCCTGATCGCCCCTAACCACTCTGCCTGCCTGATCGCCCCTAACCACTCTCCTGTGTGCCTGATTGCCCCTAACCACTCTGCCTGACTGTCTGATCACCCCTAACCACTCACCTGCCTGCCTGATCGCCCCTAACCACCTCAGCCTCCGCCCCTGCAGCCACAGCTTTGTCCAGAAGGACGTTCGGAAGGTCATTCGGCTGTCGGGTCTAATTAGCATATTACGCTTTGATTATTATAAATGTATTAACGCCTGGATTGGAACTTTGTATCTCTCCACACCCATCTGGTTTAATGGGTCTTATCATGGTGCCTAATCTGTAGTCCAATTAGCTAGGTGTTCGCCGCCCTGGCTGTCCAACCCCCTCCATCCCCCTTCCCTACGCCGCCCCCCCCAAAAAAATTGATTTCCCGAGCGTGGAATTAAAATGTCACATGAAGAGCACACGTTTCACCAGGGCCTGACAGTCTTTCTGGCGCACTCCTGCCACCCCTGGACCCCGAGTCTTCCCTGATGTCGCGGGGTTACCGTGAGCGATTAACTTCTGCATACGGCTGGCAACGCCATTCGATGTGATTGGAAGGAAATGAATTCTGCAGAGAAGAAAGCAGGCTGGTCTGCCATGTGCTAAAGTGTTATTATAATTTTTTAAAAAAATAGGTTTTTACTAGAGGCCCGGTGCACAAAATTCGTGCAAGCCTAGGCCCTCCCGGCCCCGTGGCCCCGCCCCACACCCACTGGTCATTCCGGAAGGTCATTCCGCCTTTCGGTATAATTAGCGTATCAGCTCTTTATTACATAGGATTGATTGCAGAGAGGAAGGGAGAAGGAGAGAGAGAGAGAAAAACATCCATGATGAGCCAGAATCATGAACCGGCTGCCTCCTGCACGCCCCCTACTGGGGATGGAACCCGTTCCTCTCTGAAATCAATAAAAAATCAATTTAAAAGAGACACTTCCAACCCTATTGAATCACTCGTGTTATTAATGGTTCTGCTTGGACAACACAATGGAACCCCCTGCTATCATCCATAATAGCAACATTTTTTTTTGGTCATGAATTTATTATGCATGTTATTCTCCCCAAAGGGAAAACCGTCATTAGGGGAGAAAAGCATCTATTATTTAGTTCTGAAAATATGCGAACGTCTGACCTGACAATAAGTAGGCTTACAGCCGTGGTTACGCGTGACACATTTTTTTAAAACAAAGCCACTGTCTTCAAAGAATGATCATCTCCACATATTTTTTTTAAATAATTAGTCTTTTGAGAAAAGGATTCAATAGCAGTTATGTTCAAGATTTTGTCGTGATTCCATGAGCACATATAACCCTCCCCAAGGACCTTCGTGGGAATGAATCGATTGTTCATAATTTGCCCACAAAACATTTTTACAAGAGAGAGAGAGAGCCCAGTCTTGTTTAATTTCCTAAGCAATTCTTTATTTTTTGTTTTTGTTTTTTAAAAAAAGATGTTTGTATTGATCTCAGAGAGGAAGGGAGAGGGGGTGAGAGAGATAGAAACATCCGTGATGAGAGAGAATCATGGACCGGCTGCCTCCTGCACACCCCCTACTGGGGATGGAGCCCACAACCCGGGCCTGTGCCCTTGACCGGGGATCGAACCCAGAACTCCTGGTTCCTAGGTCAATGCTCAACCACTGAGCCACACAGGCTGGGCATCATAAACAATTCTTGAATTTCTTATCAAAATCACATTATTTGGAATTATCATCCTGGTATTCCGAGTTTTAAACACATGAGCACGTGCGCACACACACAGTGGCCATGAAGTTGATTTTAAATTGATATTTGACTTTTATTTTAAACTAGAGGCCCGGTGCACGAATTCGTGCACAGGTGTGTGTGTGTGTGGGGGGGGTCCCTCGGCCTGGCCCGCGATCAAGGCTTATCGGGGGGCTCAGCCATGAGGGGAGAGGAACCGTGGGAGCACACTGACGACCAGGGGGCAGCTCCTGCATTGAGCATCTGCCCCCTGGTGGTCAGTGCGTGTTATAGCAACTGGTCGACCGGTCGTTGTGGTCATTCTGGTTGTTTGGTCGTAACAGTCGTTTAGGCTTTTATATCTATTGGTATCCTTTTAAAATTTACGTTGACGTCCCTCCAAAGATCACTTTTTCTTCTCTCCGCATGGAGCCATCGTGCCAATTAAAACACTACCCACTTAGCAAGGGGGAGGCAGGCCAGGCCTCAAAACGTTAAACTGTGTAAATAGCATTAGTAATTTTTAGGGCGATAAGATCATGTTGATCCCCCCAACACACACACACACACACCCCTTTGGACATTTTCTGTCATTTTAAATGTGTTCACCCTTTAACTTACCTTTTAAAAAATTTATCTTTTTTTTTCTTCACCATTAGACCATGAATCTTTTATTTTTCATCACACACACCTGTATTTTACAGAAAAAATAAAATAAAGACCTCTCAGTGTTAAACACCAATGAATCACGTTTCTGATTTTCGAGGTGCATAAATATAATCAACTAGATTTACGTTCAAAAATTCATCTCAAACGTCGAACGGTGACCTCCCCATAAGAGCTTCCTTTAAATACTGTTATTCAATAGGCATGAGTCTCATCCCCAATTATCCAGGGAACAAATCCCATGGAATCCCACTCATGGGGCATGATGGTGAGGTGGCATGTTAGTAAGCAAACAGGATGAAAGAATAATAGCAACGAGATCCAGAATTTTTAAAAATTAAATTTCATTCTACGGTGTAAGGGAAGCTAGCCCAGCAGCAGAGAATGAAATAAAATCGGGAAACGGAGCTTTAGCCTCGGGGGAAATATCCGAAAATGACAAATGTAATGAAAAACGACAGAGAACAGATGGAGGGTGTGAAATAAAAAGGAAACTTAATCAAAATCGCTCATCAAATATCGATGGCGTCGCCCTCAATAATAGATGATGTGTCAACGCTGAACTCACGGGGCGAGCGGTGGAAAAAACATCCGCGGTCACGGAAAACAGCGCGACCGGCCACGGTGGCTCAGTGGTTAGCGTTGACCTAGGAACCAGGAGGTCCCGGGTTCGATTCCCGGTCAGGGCTCCATCCCCGGTCGGGGGCGTGCAGGAGGCGGCCGATCCGTGATTCGCTCTCATCATGGATGTTTCTCTCTCTCCCCCTCTCTCTTCCTCTCTGAAATAAATAATAAAAATATATATATATATATATTTTTTTTTTTAAAAAAAAGCAAGGAATAGGTCATACGCTTGGGTTCGGAGGAGAAAAAAAATAATGACTGTGTCAGTGTTTGTAATGACGCTACGTGTGACGTTTAGAGCAAAGATCATGCAAAATGCGTGCTGACGGAATTTCCGCGACCTCTTGTGTATGCGAACGAGGGAAGGGCAGGAAAGTCCTTTACAGGCCCGGACTGAAGTCCTTATCTGCCTCACCATGACTCAGACGACCCCTTTTTAAAAATCTATGTATATAAAAGCCTACGCGACCATCCGACCGTTCGACCATTTGACCGTTTGACCGGTAGCTATGACGTTCACTGACCACCAGGGGGCAGACGCTCAACGCACAGGCGAGGAAACATGGAACAGACTGATGAATCTCAGAGGGAGGGGGGAGACGGGGAAAGGCGGGGAGAGATTAACCAAAGATCTTCTATGCAGACTAGAGGCCCGGTGCACGGATTCGTGCCTGGCCTGCGGAGATCCGGACGAAACCGGAATTCCGACACCTTCCGAGGGGTTCTGGATTACGAGACAGTGCAGACCAGGCTGAGGGACCCCCCACCGGTGCACGAATCCGTGCACTGGGCCGCTAGTATATGCATATTTTTTTTTATTGGTTTTCAGAGGAGGGGAGAGGGAGAAAGAGAGATAGAAACATCCATGATGCGAGAGAGAATCATGGATCGGCCGCCTCCTGCACGCCCCCTACTGGGGATCGAGCCCACAGCAACCCGGGCCTGTGCCCTGGACGGGGAATCGAACCGTGACCTCCTGGTTCCTTGGTCGATGCTCTATCCACTGAGACAACCCGGCCAGGGCTAGAAAAATCACTTTTATAAAAATGACCGAGCCTGGCGCCGTTTAAGGGAGATGCATGATCGTAACACACACTTTATTTCCAGGCCACCATCTCGAGGTCCGGATAGCATCAGACACGGGTGCGTTCCTGGAAGGATATTAATTGTTTCCACGGCCGGCCGTTCTCTGGGACCTGGCTGGTCGCTGTCCGGGGCTCAGATATAAAGGCTGTGGCCGGCGGAGAGGAGAGGAATAATGCATCGCCGATAACCATCCGAGTAGCCTTCTGCGAGGCAGGGCCGGCCCAGCGGCTCGCAGATCAATGACAAATAGCTCGGCGGGGCCCGTGGGAATCCAACAACTCCAAGTTTCCTGGGGAGGAAGGATGGTCTTGTCGGACCTTCTTGCCAAGACGAATGGGTCTGCAGCTGGCCACTCAGGGCGTCTCCAGAGTTTGCCCTCCAACCCGCCCGCTGGGTACGGCAAAGATTGGAATGGTGTTTCCTTTCCAGCGTCGGCCCGCAGGCACCACTCAGGGCAGGAGGCAGGGGAGGGGGGGCTGGGCTTCTTGTGCATGTCCCCAGTCCAGAATTTTGCAAAAGGCATGGGGGTTTCAGGAGACAGTGTAATGGCAGCCGGGCTAGTGTGGCTCAGTGGTTGGGCCTCGACCTGTGAACCAGGAGGTCACAGGTTCAATTCCCGGTCAAGGGCACAGGCCCGGGTTGTGGGCTCCATCCCCAGTAGGGGGCGTGCAAGAGGCGGCCCATCAATGATGCTGCTCTCTCATTGATGTTTCTCTCTCTCTCTCTCTCTCTCTCTCTCTCTCTCTCTCTCTTAAAGTCAATAAAAAAATATATAAGCATACTAAAGGCCTGGTGCACGGATTCATGCACTGGTGGGGTTCCTCGGCCTGGTCTGCAGGGATTGGGCTGAAACTGGCTCCCCGACATCCCCCAAGGGGTCCCGGATTGTGAGAGGGTGGTTCTCGGGGGGTACCTCCTCTATGGTTCCAGGTGCATCACCCAAGATCCGTAGCTGCTGAGTAATCGCAGATCAGCAACTCCTGCGTTGAGTGTCTGCCCCCTGGTGGTCAGTGTACGTCATAGCTACCAGTTGGAGTGCCTGCCCCTGGTGGTCAGTGCATGTCATAGCTACCGTTCGGGAGTGCCTGCCCCTGGTGGTCATTGCACGTCATAGCTACCAGTCGGGAGTGTCTGCCTCCTGGTGGTCAGTGCACGTCATAGCTACAAGTCGGGAGTGTCTGCCCCCTGGTGGTCAGTGCACGTCATAGCTACCATTTGGGAGTGTCTGCCTCCTGGTGGTCAGTGCACGTCATAGCTACCATTCGGGAGTGTCTGCCCCCTGGTGGTCAGTGCACGTCATAGCTACCATTCGGGAGTGTCTGCCTCCTGGTGGTCAGTGCACATCATAGCTACCATTCGGGAGTGTCTGCCCCCTGGTGGTCAGTGCACGTCATAACTACCATTCGGGAGTATCCACCCCCTGGTGGTCATTGCACGTCATAACTACCAGTTGGGAGTGTCTGCCCCCTGGTGGTCAGTGCACGTCATAGCTACCATTCAGGAGTGCCTGCCCCTGGTGGTCATTGCATGTCATAGCTACAAGTCGGGAGTGTCTGCCCCCTGGTGGTCAGTGCACATCATAGCTACCATTCGGGAGTGTCTGCCCCCTGGTGGTCAGTGAGTGTCATAGCCACCAGTCGGGAGTGCCTGCCCCGTGGTGGTCAGTGCGTGTCATAGCTACCATTCGGGAGTGTCTGCCCCCTGGTGGTCAGTGAGTGTCATAGCTACCAGTCAGGAGTGTCTGCCTCCTGGTGGTCAATGAGTGTCATAGCTGCCAGTCGGGAGTGTCTGCCCCCTGGTGGTCAGTGAGTGTCATAGCTACCAGTCGGTAGTGTCTGCCTCCTGGTGGTCAGTGAGTGTCATAGCAACCAGTCGTGAGTGTCTGCCTCCTGGTGGTCAGTGAGTGTCATAGCTACCATTCAGGAGTGTCTGCCCCCTGGTGGTCAGTGAGTGTCATAGCCACCAGTCGGGAGTGTCCGCCCCCTGGTGGTCAGTGACAATCAGACGGTCAGACCATAGCTTAGGCTTTTATATACATAGATACGCAAATCACCGACTCTAAGCACGATGACACGGTAAGCCAGCCGTAAGCAACAAAGGGGAGTTTCCTGTCGACCCCAACGCCTGCTCCCACCACCATTTCTGAAACCTGACTCCTCCGGGTTCTGTTTTCTGGGATAAAACGGAACGGCTGTTTAAACACACCGGTGTTTGAAGGTGCTAATCTCTCTTCTCAGCAGCAAACAGTAAGGCCTTGCATGACAAGTAGATTCATTAACCCATGTGTGTAAAATACTTACTGTTGTTTTTTGGGGTGTGTGTGTGTGTTTTTTCCTTTCTTTCCATTTTTTTTTTCGGCGGAGAGCAGAGAACGATGCATTCTGGGGACGTTGCCTGGACGTTAGGACATTATCCTTGTTCGGTTCTGTGATTAACAACCTGTGGGGCTGCAGGCGTGATGAGCATTTGTGTTCTGGGGAGAGACCCAACTTCCCTGCACTGTGCCAGCTTCTCTTTCATTCGAAAACGTCCGTCCGTGTTCGAGCCAGAAGCCGGTCACAGGTGGCAGGCGTTGTGATAGCCGTGGTGGCTCATTTGGCTTCTGCGTGGACCAGCAGTGCCCACCCTGTTTCTGGCCAGGTCCCACGTAAGTGGCTCTCAAATCCTGATGCCCCCCCTCGCGTGACATATAATTCCCACGAGAGGCCCGGTGCACGAAATTCGTGCATGGGAAGGTTCCCCAGGCCTGGCCGGCGACCAGGACCGATCGGGGCCTTGCTTTCCCGGGGTGCCGGCTGCTGGCTAGGGCCTTCCTTCCCTCCACGCCACCCCCTGGTGACTTCGTTTGACACCGCCCCCTGGTGGTCAGCTCATGTCATAGCAAGTGATCAAACTCCCGCCTGAGGGGACAATTTGCACGTTAGGCTTTTATTATATAGAATTATTCAAAAAGTGAACTGCTGTTCACGTGGGGGAAGCGTAATAGGCCGTGATCTAGGTCTAAAGGACATGGCACCCTGGCCGGGGCTGCTCAGTGGTTAGAGCGTCAGCCTGCAGACTGAAGGGTCCCGGGTTCGATTCTAGTCAAGGGCATGTGTCTGGTTGCGGGCTTGATCCCCAGTTGGGGGCGTGCAGGAGGCAGCTGATCCATGGTCCTCCCTCATCATGGATGTTTTTTTTTCTCTCTCTCTCCCTCTCCCTTCCTCTCTCAGAAATCAATAAAAAAATATATATATTTAAAATTTTTTTAAATGAAATGCAGCAAATCTCATCTCACCTGAATGGTAGGTAGGTCTGGTCTGGGAGTCTCAGGAAAATAGATTTCCAGGCTGTGAAAAGTGTGATGGAAGAACAAATACCCTGGATGTGCAACATGTTGAACGAGGGCCAGATGTATAGTATTTTATTGTCTCATGAATTTCATGGAAGTTTGGAGATGAATGTGTGGATGATGCATTGAAGGCACGAACACGCTACTTCCCCTGCGGACAAGGAAAAGGTGAAAGACCCTTTGCCACATAGGAGCTGGTCTGCGGTAGGAAATTCGACCCGCGTGCCCGTGAGGACTCCGCTTAGAGCTCACGGCCAACTGCAAAGCGCTATCAGAGACAAAATCACTGAAATGCAGGGGAGAGATGAGGAGACGCAAAATGTCCATTAAACTCAGATAATGGGGAGGCCGAGGAGACAGGGAATTAAACAAGGGGAAATACACCTACACATCTGTTTAAACATCTGTTTAAAAATAGAGTCCACGCCGATTTCGCTCAGTGGATAGAGCGGCGGCCTGCGGACTGGAGGGTGCCGGGTTCGAGTCCCGTCAAGGGCAGGTACTTCAGTTGCAGGTTTCCAGGCCCTGGTCGGGGATGGGGGGGTGCCTGTGGTAGGCTAACAATGGGTGTTTCTGTCTCACACACTGATGTCTCTCTCTGTCTCTCCCTCTCCCTTCCACTCTCCCTAAGAAGTCAACGGGGGAATTAAGATCAATGGTAACATATCCTTGGGTGAGGAAGAAGAAGAAGAAGAAGAATACAGAGAAGAAGATGGAAAAGAATCAGGCAAGCAGTTAGGGGTGATCAGGCAGGCAGGCGAGTGGTTAGGGGCGATCAGGCAGGCAGGAGGCGGGTGGTTAGGGGAGATCAGGCAGGCAGGCGGGTGGTTAGGGGCGATCAGGCCGGCAGGCGGGTGGTTAGGGGCGATCAGGCAGGCAGGCGGGTGGTTAGGGGCGATCAGGCAGGCAGGCGAGTGGTTAGGGGCGATCAGGCAGGCAGGTGAGTGGTTAGGGGCGATCAGGCAGGCAGGCGAGTGGTTAGGGGTGATCAGGCAGGCAGGCGAGTGGTTAGGGGCGATCAGGCAGGCAGGTGAGTGGTTAGGGGCGATCATGCTGGCAGGCGAGTGACTAGGGGCGATCAGGGAGGCAGGTGAGTGACTAGGGGCGATCAGGCAGGCAGGCAAGTGGTTAGGGGCGATCAGGCAGGCAGGCGAGTGGTTAGGGGTGATCAGGCAGGCAGGCGAGTGGTTAGGGGCGATCAGGCAGGCAGGTGAGTGGTTAGGGGCGATCAGGCAGGCAGGCGGGTGGTTAGGGGCGATCAGGCAGGCAGGCGGGTGGTTAGGGGCGATCAGGCAGGCAGGCGAGTGATTAGGAGTTAGTGGTCCTTGATTGAAAGACGGATGTCCGGCCCCTGTGGGATCTGGCCTAAACCGGCAGTCAGACATCCCCTGAGGGGCCCCAGATTGCGATAGAGTGCAGGCCGTGATGAGGAACCCATCCCTCTCCCTGTGCACGAATTTCGTGCACCAGGCCTCTAGCTGGTTAATAAAATTATATAAATTTCAAGTGTCCAATTGTTTGTTTGTTTCTTGTTAATCCTCAACCCCGGATATTTTCCCATTGATTTTTAGAGAGCGTGGAAGGGAGGGGGGTGGAGAGAGAGAGAGAGAGAGAGAGAGAGAGAGAGAGAGAGAGAGAGAGATGAGAAAAGCACATCGATGGGTTGCCTCCTGCATGCGCCCCAACCAGGGCCTGGGCCGGGGAGGAGCCCGCATCCACTGTGCCTTTGACCAGAATCGAACCCGGGAACCTTCGGTCCACAGGCCGAGGCTCTACCCCGAATCCAAATACATCCAAGGCTGTATTTTTGTTGTAAGTGCGTTTGGCACCTGGGGGACAGAGAGAAAATGCAAGCCTGTCAAACCCGTTCCCCGCCTCTGAGCCGCCCAAAATACACGGTGTGTTCACGGCGAGACGCCAAAGTGCTGAGGACGGAAAGAGTGTCATCCACCCTCTGACTTGTAGGCGTCACGGGAAATATGAAAACATGGCAGGTGGCACTTTCCCGTTCCCTTCTGCAGCCTGTCCTGTCACTCAGGTCATTCAAGGGTGGTTCCTTCTCAAAATCTCACCTTGACGAGGTGCGTCAGCCTGAGCCCAGGCAACCACAAGTGCCCGACGTCAGAGTTGTTTATAGATGACGAGGGGTTGAAGTTGAGAGGGCGTGTTCCCCTAAAAAATGCTTAAAGCCACGTATTTTACCGTGTTCTGTATATACCGTTGCATGCGATGTTGACAGGGTTGGGGGCAATGGACACAGCGTCGTATTAAGCTTTACTTCCAGGCAAGCTAACTGTTCCGGTGGTTTCCAATAGCTGTGAGCCACCGTGACTGGCCACCAGGGGCTAACAGTCAACTGGTCGACCTGTCGCTATGACGTGCACTGGCCACCAGGGGGCAGACAGCTGTCTGGTCGACCAGTCGCTGTGACGTGCACTGACCACCAGGGGGCAGACAGCCGACTGGTCGACCAGTCGCTATGACGTGCACTGGCCACCAGGGGCAGACAGCTGACTGGTCGACCAGTCACTGTGACGTGCACTGACCACCAGGGGGCAAACAGCCGACTGGTCGACCAGTCACTGTGACGTGCACTGGCCACCAGGGGCAGACAGCCGACTGGTCGACCTGTCGCTGTGACCTGCACTGGCCACCAGGGGGCAGACAGCCTACTGCTCGACCAGTCGCTGTGATGTGCACTGGCCACCAGGGGGCAGACAATCAACTGGTCGACCAGTCGCTGTGATGTGCACTGGCCACCAGGGGGCAGACAATCGACTGGTCGACCAGTCTCTGTGATGTGCACTGGCCACCAGGGGGCAGTCAACTGATAGATCAGTCGCTATGATGTGCACTGACCACCAGGGGCCAGACAGTCGACTGGTTGACCAGTAGCTAGACATGCACTGACCTCAGGGTCAGAGAGCCGACTGGTCAACCAGTCGCTGTGACTTGCACTGACCACCAGGGGGCAGACAGTCAACTGGTTGGCCAGTCGCTACGATGTGCACTGGCCATCAAGGGGAAGACAGCCGACTGGTCGACCAGTCACTATGATGTACACTGGCCACCAGGGGGCAATCAACTGATAGATCAGTCGCTATGCTGTGAACCGACCACCAGGGGCCAGACAGTCGACTGGTCGACCAATTGCTATGACGTGCACCAACCACCAGGGGGCAGATGCTCCAACCATGTAAAGAAATATATTCCAGGAGAGAATGTGTTATAGGAGGACGTCCGAGCCACAGATCTGCAGGCAGGCGCTGTGTCGGCTGATCTTGCAAAATCGATAAACCGGCGCCAAGATGGTGGGAAGGAGAGGTCAGGGTGTCGGTATCTCGAAGGGTTATCTGTCCACCTATGTTCATCTCAGCATAACTCACAACAGCCAAGATGAGGAAACAACCTGAGTGTCCATGGATGGATGCATGGATAACGAAGGTGAGAGAGAGAGGGAGAGAGAGAGAGAGAGAGAAAACATCCATGATGAGAGAGAATCATGGACCTTTTGGTTCATTGGTCGACCCTCAACCACTGAGCCGGCCCCACCATTTTTCTCGTCCAGGTAAATAATTTCGGTCCGATGCTCGTAGAAATCTTGGACTCAGATGACATTAAGAATCGCTGCTTCGATGATGATCCCTTGTCTAACCTTGCTGATATCGTGAGAAATAACAGAAAAAAAACCCCCACACAATTTCCTCTCATTTAGGGACCCCATCTCTCCCTTCCTAAAATAAGATCGCAGCAAAGATGTCTGTACGAGCAAAGATTTCATCGGCCGACAGACCCTTTCAAGGTTGAGATGATTATAAAATTCAACCAAAACAAAACAAAACGAAATGTTGCCAAATGATTAAATCCATGCAATTGTACGACCGCGATTTAAGACTTTCTTCACCACAAGGATGTGCAAAGTGATATGAAAATGTGATTCTTTTAAAAAAAAAATATTGGGGCAGAGTAGAATTTTTATTCTCCGAAATGTCTTTTTAGGAGCCTGCCGGTTCATTAATATTTATGATTTCATACTTAGCGCGGAGACTACTGAAATGCTCTCCAACGTAATTATATTTCTGAGAGTGGCTTCGCTCGGCCAATCCAAGGTGATTGAGACGGAAGATGGTTGCGTTCCAGGCTGGTCTTTGCAAGAAATAACATGTGAGACGATTTTGGGATTTCAGATCTTATTTAAAAGCTAGAGGCCTGGTGCACGGATTCGTGCACATTAATTAATTAGAAGGTGGCCGCCGGGGCGGGAGTGGGTGAGACGGGCCGAACACGCCCTGGAGCCAACATCTCGCGGTCCCTCCCCGGTCGGTCGCACCTGGGGCGGCACCTGAGCTCATAGGGTGTCTGCGGAGGGAGCCAGGTCCCTCCATCAGGTGGGGTCCCTTGTCCTGGCCTGCGGGGATCAGGCCGAAACTGGCTCTCCGACACCCCAGGAGGGGACCCCGAGTGCGAAAGGGCGCTGTGCAAAGTTGCTGTTACTTGGCAGCTCTTGCGTTGAGCGCCTGCCCCCTGGTGGTCATTGCGTGTCATAGCTACCGGTCGGACGGTCAGATGGACGGATGGTCGGACGGTAGCTTAGGCCGGTGGTCAGCAAACTCATTAGTCAACAGAGCGCAATATCAACAGGACGACGATTGAAATTTCTTTGGAGAGCCAAATTTTTTAAACTTAAACTATATAGGTAGGTATGTTGTTATTGGCTTAATTAGGGGCCTCCTAAGGCTTAGGAAGAGCCACACTCAAGGGGCCAAAGAGCCGCGTGTGGCTCGCGAGCTGCAGTTTGCCGACCATGGGCTTAGGTATATATATATATATATAAAAATACTAATTATATATATATATATATATATATATATATATCAGTATCACTTGAAGCAGAAATCAAATATGTAAATGGTCATGATTTATTTTACACAAATTAGACTAGCATCACTAATTGCATAGTAAGACATGTACTAGTAGAAGCAATTTTTCCCATATATATATACACATACATATATATATATATTTTTTTAGAGGCCTGGTGCACGAATTCGTGCACCAGTGGGGTCCCTCGTCCTGGCCTGCGGGATCGGGCCGAAACCAGCTCTCCGATATCCCCTGAGGGGTCCTGGATTGTGAGAGGGCACAGGCCAGGCCGAGGGACCCCACTGGTGCACGATCGGGGCCGGGTAGGGACCGCGGGAGGGCTCCAGAGCGTGACCGTCCCATCTCGCTCAGTCCCCATCTGCTGGACCCCAGCAGTAAGCTCACCTACTGGTCGGGACATCTGCCCCCTGGTGGCCAGTGCACGTCATGGCGACTGGTTGAGAGGCCTTAGCTTATCATTAGCATCTTACGCTTTTATTATATAGAATATATACATACTAGAGGCCCATTTGCAGGAAGATTCCTGCAAGAATAGGGCTTTGCTCCCGTCTCTGCCCCTCCTACCCCGCCCGTCTCCACTATCTCGGTTCCGTTGCCTGGCTTCCTTCTCTGGTGTCTTCTGCCTTCGCTCTCAGCTGGGATAGGCAAGTTCGCCGCCATCTTTGTTGGCAGTTAATTTGCATATCGCTCTGATTAGCCAATGGTGGGCATAGCGAATGTACAGTCAATTTGCATCTTTCCCTATTATTAGATTACTTCAATGAAGGGATAACCATGGAGCTATGAAGGATGATTAAACTCTGAACCGAAAGACTGAGTTTTGATATCGTTACTTCAGGCATCAGACCAGCTATGACAGACACGCCCAAGGGATGTGCTGGGGTTGGGCAAAAGTTCTTGGCAACTGAGTTGAAACTAGCTCTCGTCAGAAATATATATTTGGCAATATTCTTGACTTTGTCCCCTTTAGGCATAAATAAATTTCCCGTTGCCATGTTTCTGAGTAATAATTCAAATTAATTACCCAATAGCTCGCTATTAAAAGGAGCTTTCTGAGGAGCTTACACTAAGACCTATAACTTAGATATGACAGCTGTGGGGGAGGGGAGTCTTTTGAAAGAGAAATATGGCTGTGCATGTAAATGAAACACGTTTAAAAGAAATAAGAGGCGTGAATCAACGGCATTAGCATGCAACCTACAATCCGCATTTAGAACCCAGGGCTTAGCGCAAGTGTTACTAGAAATAAACAGTGGCTGCTCCCTGAGAATGAATTTCACGGCAAAATGAGTCAAGCTGTAATGCTACCACACTTTGGGAATTAAAATGCAGACAACCCCGTTTGGTGAATAAATGAAGATTAACGTCAGGGATTACTCTCATAAAAAAAATAAATAAAAAGAGAGAGACCATATGCACACCCCACAGAATAAAAACCTGTAGAAAAAAAATCTAAGTGGTATCGTCCAGGGAAACCACGTAAAAATGTAGCCACGTCGTGGATTCTTAAGGCTCCAAGTCATGTCAACTAATCCTATATAATAAAAGGCTAATATGCAAATTGTTCCCTCGACCGGGAGTTCGACCAAGAGTTTGACCAGGGGTGGGGCCAGGATGCCAACAGCCTGTGGCCCCTCCTCCTGGCCAGCACCGCCCCTGAAAGGCTCCCAACCCCAATTGGGGGTGGGGCCAGCCCACCAATCGCCCATGGCCCCTCCCCCTGGCTGGCCCCACCCCCAACCAACCCCCTTTTGATAGCGGGCAGACAAGCTGGCCAACCTCCCCCGTTCCCTACCCTCAGCCAGCAATCGGGGCAGGATGGTCCAACCCCACCCATGAATGAAATCGTGCACCAGGCCTTTAGTCTAGAATAAGAAAAGCATCATATGCTAATTAGACCGGACATCCTTCCAGACATCCTTCTGGACGACCTTCTGGATGAAGTCGGGGCTGGGAGGGAAACCCAGGTCCCGGGAGCCAGAGAGAAGCCAGTGCCGGCAGCTGGGGGAAGGAAGGCCGACTCTTGCACGAATTTTGTGCACGGGCCCTCTAGTATATTCATCAAACTAAGACAGGATTCATTTCTTTATTTAGATCAAAAGATTTGAGACCATTCCTAGAATATCAATCCCGCGTGAGAGGGTGAGTGAAAAATGACTCGGGAGTATTTGGGGAGAAAGTCACTGTGAATGGTGAAGGCGAGGGCATGTGATTTCAAATCATGTCATGCTGTTAACTCGATTTTTACAATAGCGGCCAGTGTGGCTCAGTGGTTGAGCGTCGACCTATGAACCAGGAGGTCAGGGTTCGATTCCCGCTCAAGGGCACAGGTCCGGGTTGTAGGCTCCATCCCCAGTGGGGGGCGTGCAGGAGGCGGCCGATGCATGATTCTCTCTCATCATGCATATTTCTCTCTCTCTCTCTCCCTCCCTCTCTGAAATCAATAATAATATACATATTTTTAAAAAAGAAATGGCAGTGGGTCACATATTGTCTCATTATCTCCAACAGATATATCGGCTCTCGTTGTGATATGATTTATGAGGAATAGGCCCGACAGGACTTTTAAAACTGTGACATTTAAGAGGACTCTCGCTAATTGTCCATGGCCCACATGAATTATGTTCCTATTCATTATGTAGGCACATTGAGGGGGCGGTGGAGAATTTGTGTGGCCACCACTGACCTGACATTTTCATTAATTAAACGAGCAAGTAACTACCCTAATAAAATTTATGAGAAATATGTACTACAACATAATGGTGGAACAATGATTTTGGAAATGATGCCATGGTAGCTTCATTGTAGACTTGAATTATCTTCTTGCTAGAGGCACAGTGCATGAAATTCGTGCACAGATAGGGTCCCCAGGCTTGGCCAGTGATCAGGGCCGAGTGGGGTTGCCGGGAGCCGGTCCATGCTTGCTGTTTCAAGGGACCTGGCATATATGGCATACTGTCCTTAATATGTTTGCTCACCTTCTAGGCACTATGTGTTTTAACCAAGGTCTCTGAGAAAGGTTGAATCCCCAGGTAGGGATTTTCCCCTGAAGTTAGGGAGGGAATAAAACCTCTTAACTAAGTGCCAGGCGGGTAATTAATCACTTTAACTACGAACAATCATGCTTAAGCTACATAATCTTTACTCCCTGGAATGGAGATAAGAAACGCCCTAACCTTTGTAATAGAGATTGATAGGATTGGAATCAACTGGTATAAATACAGATGTAACAAGACAGCAAGAGACAGAGAGAGAGACAGAAATTGGCACAGAACCTACACAGAACGTTCTCTAGAGACAGAAGAACTTCGCTGGAGAGAACATGGCAAAAGATTCTGGACAGAAACTGGCCTCAGAACCTAGAGACAGAACCTAGCGAGAGAACATGGCAAAAGATCCTGGACTGAACCTGACTACAGAAATTGGCAAGAGAACCTGACTAGAACCTGGTGACTGAACCTGGCTGGAGAACCTGGACAGAACCTGGCTGGAGAACCTAGCGAGGGAACATGGCTACAGAACCTGGCTGGAGAACCTGGAGAACATAGCAAGAGACCATGGACACAGAACCTGGCTGGAGATCTAAAGCAGAACCTCTCTGGAGATCCTGACCAGAACTTGGCTGGAGATCCTGGCTAGGCTGCTGATCAACTGAACACTGCCTCCATGTCCTTCCTTCTTCACCGACTCCGTCCACACCTTTGGGGACTCCTGGACCCGCTGGGGTTGGACCCCAGCATGTGGTGACCAGCGGGTGATCGGGGTGCCCCCGCTGCTGGCACCCACCTTGCCCGGCCTGGGGCCTGCAGCTGGGGGCAGCTCCTGCATTGAGCGTCTGCCCCCTGGTGGTCAGTGCGCGTCATAGCAACTGCTCGTTTTGCCGGGTGATTGGGCCATTCGGTCGATTTGCATATTCGGCTTTTATTATATAGGATTGGGGTGTCTGGTTATGTTCGGACAACAGACACACTTCCCTGGAAAATTTACAGTGAGAAGAATCAACAACCGTTCAGGAGTAAGTGGTGCGTTGGTATCGTTCCTCATTTCCTCGGAACAGCCTGGAAGTATTTGTCTACCTTTGTTCCTATATTGAATCCCTTCTACATGTTTGGTCACCATGAAGAGGAGGGGGGCTTGATTTTATTGATGTTATTCATAGTAAATTGCATAAGGTGTTAAATACTTGGAAACATTTGCTCCCTTAATGGTTTGGTTTCAGTAAATGCATCCTTTGAGATCACCCCTGAATCTTGAATCTATTATAATTGCATATATATATATATATATATATATATATATATATATATATATATATTTACATATATTATTTTTATTGATTTCAGAAAGAAAAGGAGAGAGAGAGAGAGAGAGAGAGAGAGAGAGAGAGAGAGAGAAACATCCATGATGAGAGAATCATGGCTCGGCAGCCTCCCGCACGCCACCTACTGGGGATCGAGACCGCAACCCGGACCTGTGCCCTTGAACAGGAATCGAACCCTGACCTCCTGGTTCATAGGTTGACGCTCAACCACTGAGCCACACTGGCCGGGCCATTATGTTGACCTTCGATGGCTGTTATGGATTTGGAAATGTACAGAATTGACCCCTTGAATGGTTGTTGTATAAAATACAGGACTTCAGAGGGTCCGTTTTACAGCCCATAAAAACAGTGGACAGATTTCTTGATGGCTAACAATTTGCCGGTTCTCGTGTCTGCGATCACATTTTCTGCGATTCCCTAGAACCATCTTGTCAACAGTGTCATACGAGCAGCAACAACAATCTACAAAATTATTTCCAAAGCCGGGTGACAATATATTTGTAAAATTGTAACCTTAATCCGGCCGGCGTGGCTCAGGGGTTGAGCGTCGACCTGTGAACCAGGAGGTCAGGGTTCGATTCCCGGTCAAGGGCACAGGCCCGGGTTTGTGGGCTCGATCCCCAACCAGTAGGGGGCGTGCAGGAGGCAGCCGACCCATGATTCTCTCTCCCTCTCCCTTCCTCTCTCAAATCAATGAAAATATATCTTTGAAAGAATCGAAGTCCCTCACATTCACTATTTCATTTCTGTCTTGTTTGGCTTAAAATTCCACAGTCGTGTCAGAAGCCAGATTCCTCACTTCAGGTACTTTTGTTTGCAATTGCAAACTATAGATAGATAGATAGATAGATAGATAGATAGATAGATAGATATATAGATACATAGATAGATAGATAGATAGATAGATAGATAGATATAGATAGATATATTGAGATATATATATATATATATATATATATATAATTATTGATTTTTTACAGAGAGGAAGGGAGAGGGATAGAGAGTTAGAAACATCGATGAGAGAGAAACATCGATCAGCTGCCTCCTGCACACCCCCTACTGGGGATGTGCCCGCAACCGAGTCACGTACCCTTGACTGGATTCGAACCTGGGACCCTTCAGTCTGCAGGCCGACGCTCTACACACTGAGCCACACCGGCCAGGGTCCCCCTTGAACTCTGTTGTCCACTGGGCTCTTTCTGAAATTCCCTTGAATCTCTGGTTCCCATGCTGTTGCCAAAAAAAGCTAGGAGATGAACCAGGGTCATTTGGGCCCTGGGGTTCCTATCTCCAAATAATGGGGTTCCTACGACACAGAATGGGAGATGGGCCCCCCCCGTTGCAAAGAGCGAGAGAAAGCCAAGAGAGAACGGCTCCGGCCTCCGCATCCATAATTCACCGCCTCCGTCCGATAGAATTATCCTGAATCGGGTCTTTTCCAATTAAAACAGGGATGCCAGGCAGGCCGGGTACCCACTTAGGCAACCAGCGCTCTCGCTGCTTTCATCGGCGGCGCCCTGCGCCCTGGTCGCGCTAAATAAAACATGAAGCGTCTCCCTTGGATGCACGGATTCTTGTTCATTATCGCGAAAACAAGCTCGAGGCCCGTTAGCTACATGCAGGATCACATCCCTTCATTACCCAGCGCGGCTCGGCCCATTAAATGGCAAAGGAGACGCTGTCCTCATCCATATTTCAGCGGGCCCTGTCTCTGGGGGGGACCCTCAAATGTCATCGCCGGCGATTATCAGGACGATGAGAAGCAATATGAAGGCGGGGGAAGGTGGCATTTTTCTTTCAGCTCCTGCCACACACAGACGGAGGCGATGGGTCTGAGATATCAGGGCACGTTCATTTCATTAAGATGGATTTTATTTTAAAACTAGAGACCTGGTGCACGAAATTCGTGCACTTGTCGGTGGGGCGGGGGGGGGGGGTTGTCAGCCCGGATTGCAAGAGGGCACAGGGAGGTTGGCCAGCCGGGGAGGGACCGTGGGAGGGCTCCAGGGCATGACTTGCTTGTTGGTGGTCAGTGCATGTTCATAGCGACTGGTCGACCAGTTGACTGTCTGCCCCTGGTGGTCAGTGCACGTCATAGCGACTGGTCGACCGGTTGACTGTCTGCCCCCTGGTGGTCAGTGCACATCATAGCGACTGGTCGACCGGTTGACTATCTGCCCCCTGGTGGTCAGTGCACGTCATAGCGACTGGTCGACCGGTTGTCTGCCCCCTGGTGGTCAGTGCACGTTCATAGCGACTGGTCAAACAGTTGACTGTCTGCCCCATGGTGGTCAGTGCACGTCATAGCGACTGGTCGACCAGTTGACTGTCTGCCCCCGGGTGGTCAGTGCACGTCATAGCGACTGGTCGACCGGTCGACTGTCTGCCCCCTGGTGGTCAGTACACGTCATAGTGACTGGTCGACCAGTTGACTGTCTGCCCCTGGTGGTCAGTGCACGTCATAGCGACTGGTCGACCGGTAGACTGTCTGCCCCCTGGTGGTCAGTACACGTCATAGTGACTGGTCGACCAGTTGACTGTCTGCCCCTGGTGGTCAGTGCACGTCATAGCGACTGGTCGACCAGTTGACTGTCTGCCCCCTGGTGATCAGTACACGTCATAGCGACTGGTCGACCTGTTGACTGTCTGCCCCCTGGTGGTCAGTACACGTCATAGTGACTGGTCGACCAGTTGACTGTCTGCCCCTGGTGGTCAGTGCACATCATAGCGACTGGTCGACCTGTTGACTGTCTGCCCCCTGGTGGTCAGTGCACGTCATAGTGACTGGTCGACCGGTTGACTGTCTGCCCCCTGGTGGTCAGTACACGTCATAGCGACTGGTCGACCTGTTGACTGCCCCCTGGTGGTCAGTGCACGTCATAGTGACTGGTCGACCGGTTGACTGTCTGCCCCCTGGTGGTCAATGCATATCATAGCGACTGGTCGACCGGTTGACTGTCTGCCCCCTGGTTGTCAGTACATGTCATAGCGACTGGTCGACCTGTTGACTGTCTGCCCCCTGGTGGTCAGTGGATGTCATAGCGACTGGTCAACCGGTTGACTGTCTGCCCCCTGGTGGTCAGTGCACTTCATAGCGACTGGTCGGCCAGTTGACTGTCTGCCCCCTGGTGGTCAGTGCACGTCATAGCGACTGGTCGACCAGTCAACTGTCTGGCCCCTGGTGGTCAGTGCCCGTCATAGCGACTGGTCGACCAGTCAACTGTCTGCCCCTGGTGATCAGTGCACGTCATAGCGAGCAGTTGAGTGGCCCTAGCATATCATTAGCATATGACGCTTTCATTGGCTGCACGTACAACTGGTCGACCTGTCACTTAGCATATTAGGCTTTTATTATATAGGATTTGGTACAGGGGCCCATTGGCGTGGCTCGGTGGTTGAGCGGGCAACCCCATGAACCAGGAGGTCACTGGTTTGCATCCCAGGTTGCGGGCTCGATCCCCCCAGTAGGGGGCGTGCAGGGCGCAGCTCATCCATGATTCTCAGCAATGATGATTCTCTCTCTCTATCCCTCTCCCTCCCTCTCTGAAATCATTAAAAATATATTTGAAATAAATTTTTAAATTTCAGCACAAATTCATTAAGCATGCATTTATTGAAAATTTTGGTATGCAGGCCTGACAGATGTGGCTCAGAGGTTGAGCGTCAACCCATGAACCAGGAGGTCAGGGTTCGATTCCCGGTCAAGGGCACATGCCTGGGGTTGCGGGCACCAACCCCTGTAGGGGGCGTGCAGGAGGCGGCCGATCCATGATTCTCTCTCATCATGGATGTTTCTCTCTCTTTCTCAGTCTCTCTCTTTCTGTCTCTCTCTCTCTCATTCTGTCTCCCCCTTCCTCTCTGAAATAAAAAAATATATATTTTAAAAAAATAGTTCTAAAAGTGTTACTACGTGAAAGGACTCAGCCCATGGCTGTTTGAATAGGACAAGAGCACGCAATGAGGCATTATTTTCGTGTGCGGATGCATCAGTCCACGGTAAAATGACAGATTACACCGTCGGTATCTTTCTCAGCTGACGCTGCATGAAGAAATGACACATATTAATAACTCTGTTTCCTCAGCAGATCCACAGTTTGAAAGTCAGGCTGGTGTCTTTGAAAGAAAAACACTTCTGACTTAGGGATGAATATCGTCGCCAGGATGAGGGCGGGATAGGCAGCCCTCTGTTAAATATATTTTTATTGATTTCAGAGAGAGAACGGGAGACGGGGAGAGAGATCATCGAGCCCGCAACCCGGGCACGTGCCCTGACCGGGAATCGAACCTGTGACCTCCTGGTTCCTAGGTCAACGCTCAAACCACTGAGCCACGTCGGCCAGGTCCCAATTTCTGGTTTAAAATAAACACAGGTCCCTTCCCCTTAGGGTGACTCTGGGTATGAAGACAAGGAATGGCCGATGCACAGTGAAGACTCGACAGACTTGCTCTCGTTGGTACCACAGCGACGATCCGACTCTCGAGTTTCATTCTGCAGACCAGGGGTCCTCAAACTACGGCCCTCGGTAAGAAAGCTTCGACGCATGAGGACAACCATGTCAAACTCAACCCCCGGGGGCCGCATGCAGCCCGCAACGAATATTTTTGCGGCCCAGCCCATAGAACAGTAGGTAAGAAACGTTCTAATAAAAATGTCGTCACTTAATTTTTACAATATCCCGTTAGACGTCATCTATATATATAAAAGCCTAATAGGCAAATTGTTCCCTCTGGTGGGAGTTCGATCCGCTGGGAGCTGGACCGCTTGCTATGACGTGTGCTGACCACTAGGGGAGTGGTGTGGAACGAAGGAAGACCCCGGCCAGCAGCTGCTAGAGACCCTACCTGTGCACTGATTTCATGCACCGGGCCCCTAGTTATTAATAACGAATTCCAACTTTTGCTAATGACTGATGACTCTCATTGTGGGGCATTCATTTCCCTCACGCGCCTCACATGCAGGCGCGCCATCTCTCCCCACTGATACCGGCAGCGAATATTTTATCAGCCGACGGCCGCGTCCTTAGTCTGGGACTGACTTGCTTTGTGTGCGCAACAGGAAATATATATTTCGCTTTTGTCGAACGAGAAAAACAGGTTTATTTGCGTGACGGCTGATGAACGTGTGCAGTGATGCAGTGTCTTGCTTAGTTCATGTTCAAGAAAAAGCATTAATTTTTATTAAAACACTCAATTGTTGCCGAATCCGGTTTGGCTCAGTGGATAGAGCGTCGGCCTGCGGACTGAAGGGTCCCGGGTTCGATTCCGCCCAAGGGCATGTACCTGGGTTGCGGGCACATCCCCAGTGGGGGATGTGCAGGAGGCGGCTGATCGATGTTTCTCTCTCATCGATGTTTCTGACTCTCTATCCCTCTCCCTTCCTCTCTGTAAAAAATCAATAAAATATATATCTTTTTAAAAATAAATCAATAAATAAAACGCTCAATTGTTTTACGTTAACGATGACTTTGCATTAGGCTGTCAAACACAACGCAAAACCCTGGATTTAAGGCAAGGTGGGGGCTAGAAGCAATGCATTCAAGGGTTCCACTTCTGGAAGCATCCTGCTCTTGCACGAATTTTGTGCGTCGAGCCTCTAGTCTATAATAAAAATTCAATATGCTAATTAGACCGGCCATCCTTCCGGACGTCCTTCCAGGTGAAGCCAGGGCTGTGAGGGTCCCAGGTTTTCTCATCGGGGGGTTTCCTTCTCCGACGTCAAACCCATAGAATTCACCCCATCATCGCACGCACCAAAGGGTAAGAAATCGACCATAACCAATCGCGTTTTCCTTGATAGCCTATACCCGACATAGCGCTGAACGTTTCCAATGGAAAAAGGGGTGCAAAGTAGGAAAAAAACCCAAAAACACTCCACGTGCCCACCGCCTACCCCCCCACCCCCCCCCCCAAAAAAAATAAAGATAAAAAATTGGACGCGTAATTATCTGCACAAAGCGTTAGAAAATACCTTGATATTTTATTATTAAAAATGCTGCTGAAAAGTTTATACATATGTGTCCAGCCATATATATCTTCTATCATTATTACTTAAGGCAAAAACCAAAGACGAAGAAATTGCAGAAATCATAACCCAGGATACCATTTAACCCTGCGTGCCTGTAAAAGTCGAGAATAAAAGCCTAGGAAAGTAGTGGTGTGTGTGTGTGTGTGTATGTGTGTGTGTGTTGGTTTTTTTAATAACGCAGTTTTTTCCTCATTTCTTTTTTCTCTTTTTTTTCCCCCCAGTTTTTTTTTTTTAATATATATAGATAGCAAGGATAGTTTAT